>NW_008705254.1:3825941-3827196 GCF_000326865.2 Helobdella robusta
CTTTACACATATATTTAAAGGATTGTTATATATATATATATATATATCTATATATATATATATATATATATATATATATAATAACTACTATATATAGCGTGCATGTGTATATAGATCATGTAGAGTCTATGATATAGATATATAGATGTCAGAGTGATGTGAGTTAACCACCTTTTAATGACTCAATTAGCCAATGGTTATCTTAACATCCCGCTATCCATGACTAAACAAGAACAAATGTTGATAAGAGAGATAAACAAGAATGTCAATGTGAAAATGTGTGTGTGTGTTTTCATCACAGTTTTCAATTTTTAAATGTTGACATTATCTTATTTTTGCTTAAAATTTTTCTGGTACTTACAGGAAAAATTTATTACTTATAAGTACAAGTACTGAAAAATGTACTTAAGTATAAGTATTTAAGTACAGATTTTCATATGTACTTAAGTATAAGTACCTAAGTACTACATTTGTACTTAAGTACAGCAGTGATGACGAGTACAAATGTACTTAAGTACTCGTCATCACTGATTCAGATAAACGCTGTGGGTATTGGAACAATTTGATAAAAACCTGTGGCAACCAAAAGGACCGGTGGCGAATTATAAATAAAATCTTATGTAATGATCGAAGTGAAAATTTATTGGATGCTAATGTCAATCATACAGCTGGTGATTTTATGAAAGGACCTTGTGAAGATTATACTTGACTCTCCGTCTAAAACTTGTTCACTTGATATCATGCCAACACACATTTTTAAGAAATATCTAAAGTTTTTTATAAGTTTTCTAACTAGTTTCATAAATCTCTGCTTAAAAAAAGGCATAGTGCCAGACTATTTCAAGCATGCCACAGTTGTTCCGATTCTGAAAAAAGTCGGCAGCGATGACGGGGAAATTGGAAACTACAGACCAATTTCTAACCTACCATTTCTATCAAAGGTGCTGGAGCGTGTTGTAAATGGGTTTCTACTGAAATATTTAACAGACAACGATCTTATGCCAAGGTATCAATCTGGGTATCGACGGTTCCATTCCACCGAAACAGCTTTGTTATATGTTTTATCAAGTTTGTTTGCTGCAGCTGAGGTTCAAAACATATCGGTACTATCATTCCTTGATATGTCAGCAGCGTTCGATTGTGTGGATCATGACATGCTTATAAAGAGATTGGAGTGCAGTTATGGTGTTCTTGGAGTTGCCCGTGACTGGTTCAGGTCATATCTCANAAATCGTACACAACAGGTCGCTTTTAA
>NW_008705254.1:3827333-3828785 GCF_000326865.2 Helobdella robusta
TTCAAAAATCGATTTAAACAGAGAATGTAGCATACAAGAAACCTGCCTACCAAAGTTCGACTTATAATTCACACAATGCAGATAAGGCAGTAGATGGATATTATTTTGGGGAGGTGGAAAATTATTGCGCTCACGGTGGTAGCAAACAGAAAGATGAAGAGAACTGGCTGGTGGTTGATTTGCTGTCAACTCATCAAATTGTCGGAATCCTTATTTTTGGCAAACAAAATGAATATTATGGTTAGAATTTTAATCACATTCATCTAATTTTTTAATCAATTTTGTTTTGAATTTCACAGTGGCGAGAATGGACAACTTCATGGTAGGAGTAACTGATGACTTCAATGAAAAAACCAACCGACCAGTCAGAGGCAACTACACATTATGTGGTCAGTATGGAGCGGTGGAATATATAGACGCAGCTGTTGAATGCGAGAGTTCAAATGTGGCTGGAAGGTACCTCATCATTCAACTGCCTCATGATAATACAGAGGGCTGTTTGACTATTTGTGAACTGGAAGTTTACGCTGTTCCCATCGGTAATTGAAATCAACGGAACAAATTTGCAATTTAACTATGAACTATTGAAATGCTTTCTCAGAGGCACGGCTTGAAAAGCATTTGTTGCATCAATATTCAACTGAAAAACAAGAGACCGTTAAGATTCTAAACATCAGTAATTGTTTGACGAGCTGCCGTTCATCCGGATACACCTACGCTCAGTTCCAGGTAGTCAATTATAACACACTTCGCGCTTCTGAATAATTTCAAGTTTAATGTAACTTTGTTCTAAGGGAAGTAAATGTTGGTGTGGAATGAAGTTGAATGACAAAAAAAATTTACGAGAAGATGATCGTTACAGTGTCACACTAGCAAGTTGCTACAATTCTCCATTTTGTTTTATAATATTAGATATAAAAAATTATTTTGTTTTTTGTTGCAATGTTTATTTAGCTTGTGAGATTGGATATTTCGGAGAGGAATGCGATAAAATATGTCACTGCAGAGGAAATATGCCTTGCAACGTGCTGAATGGTTCTTGCGACGGTGGGTGTGAGGTGGGCTGGAAGGGATCACAATGCCAGGACAAAGGTTGGCTGCTCGTTTTTACTTGTTGCTTTCAAAAGTTCCATAAAGTTAACGTGGGAACGATTGATCATTTTTATCAACGTTAATAGATTTCGCATCGAGGGAGATTGAAAACAATAGTTACTATCTGCAATGTGGACGAGGATCTGCAATATCCATTACGATGGATATGAACAAAAAAAGTGCTAACAGTTGTTTTAAAACATGCTCTGCTCAAAATTATTTCTCGAGATTCAAAGTAATTAAATCGAAGTTTCATTTATTAAATTAATAATTTTTGTTTAATTTTGAGTTAAACAACGTTGTTTACTGTGCAGTAATAGAATGTTATTGAAATCGCTGTTTTAACCCACTGAACAACCC
>NW_008705254.1:3830117-3837617 GCF_000326865.2 Helobdella robusta
TGTCAAATATTAAGACTTTTTTTATTTAAACTTAATAAACTTCATCAAGATGATAAAAGTCTCGTTAGAAAAATTGAGAAACTCAACTACAAGTTGAATAATGCCGAAAACGCAGTGATCTTTATAAATAATTGTATTTACAAATATGAATGTACACCTTCCTACATCAACACTCGCACAGATTGTGAGAAACTTGGAGCAGGCAAGGAGTGCAATACCATTTTTGTAGATGAAATTTATTTTAATGTTGTCTCGTGTGTCGATGGTTATGTACCGGATGAGAATGATAGAGGACAATGCCTTGGTTTGTATATGATTCGTCTTTTTGTTGTTCATTTTAGTAATCTGTTCATATGAATTTTTTAATATATGTTTTTGTTCTAAAATGTACTTTTCACTCTTTGAAAATTTTCAAGATATTGATGAATGTAAAGAGGACTTGCATGATTGTGACCTGAACACAACAGAATGTAGGAATATTAACGGAAGTTTCACCTGTAATTGTCTTCCGGGCTTGATGAGAAATGGGTTATCTATGTTGTGCGAAGGTGAATATTATTATTGACATGAAATTTGTTTCAAACAATGCGTTGGTTTGGTGGTCGTTATTAATATAATGATTGTTTCAAACAATGAGTTGGTTTGGTGGTCGTTATTAATATAATGATTGTTTCAAAACAATGAACAAACGGTGAACATACAGACATTGACGAGTGTTTGACCTCGCCGTGCGAATCAAACTTTACTTCATGCTCCAACACTTTTGGCTCATATGAATGTGTTTGCGAGGATGGCTTTGAAAAAAATTCAAACGATCTCTGCCAAGGTCTTTCCTTTTCAGACATTGTTGTATTTTCTGAAACTGAAAACTTTTTTATTTCGATATTTTTCCCACCAGACTTGAATGAGTGTAAGTTTGCTACTTGCGATTGGACAACTTCATATTGCACGAACACTGTGGGCTCGTACGAATGTACCTGCCTTCCAGGATTTCAAAAATTTAACACTTCTTGCGATGGTAAATAATGATAAAAAGTTGCACTTGCTTTCAAAAATAATAACTTATCAATCGAAAATATTTAAAATAGCGTTTGAAAAAATTATTGTACTTTCTGGTAAACTTGAAAATTTTCACTAACCAAAAATTTGCAGCTCAAATTTTTTCAAAATTTTCTATAATAACTACTTTAACATCGTATTAAATATAGTCTGTAATTTACCTACTTATATTTGTGGCAAAGTTCCAGAGAGCCCATGAAGCTAAACATTTCTTTCCAAATTTTGTGAACGGTTTAAATTTAATAAAAACGAGAAGATTTTAATAAAACTTTATTTCCCGACCACCAAACAACTTTAAATTGAAAACTCTTCTAATAACACTAGTCTTTCACTCTATGATCTCGGTTTTTGATGTTACACGCAAGGAAATTTCGGTTTAGTAAAGAAAACATCATGTTTCGAATGTATCTTTTCACAGAATATTCTACTTTTTAGATTGAGTTAGATCTACCAGATTTAAAAGATGGTAATTTAGATGTATGTTTAATGATTGAATTCAGACGTCAACGAATGTGAGAACGAAACTTTGAACCAATGTGACAGCAACACAACAAGCTGCTTAAACACATTTGGTTCGCACACATGCCAGTGCAACGAAGGTCTTGAATGGAAGCCTTCCAGTCAAACATCCTGTCAAGGTAGATGTACTTGCTGTTGTCACTATTATATATGATTATGATTTCGTCAGAGTTTTGATTTTACTAATTTTAGTAAGCTGAAGTTAAAACTCATTTAAATATTTGAAAATTTTGAAAATTAAACAAGAAATCATTGTTTTGATGAAGTTTTAAATGAAATTGAATTTTAAAAAATATCTAATTATTTTTTCAATACAGTTTTGACTTCAAAATTACCTCTTCCAAAACTGACTCTTATCATCATTATTGTCGCCATTTTACTGGTCATGTTTTGCATTGGAATTGTGATTCTGGTAGTCAAAAAAAGGTGACAATATTTTTCCATGAAAATTAAATATTTTCTTTTTAACTGGTCATTACGCTATAAATTCAATATTGTTTATTTTAAAAATAAGAACAAGGTTAAGAAGTTTAGAAAAAAGAATGACGTCACGCTAAAGTGCTTGGCAGTAACGGGATTCGATTGCGAACAAATCCTCGCCTACAACATGCAATGTGTTTGATGCTTTTTTTCATGTGGATTTACCTGCACTGTGTGTTTGTTGTTGATGCTTCTGAATAATATTGATAAAAAGAATTGTACTACATAAATAATTAACTGACTAATCCTGTCCTTTAAAGAAAAGTATTGCTGTGCTCTTAAGTTTAAAAATAAAGCTTAATAAACTAAATACAACCTTTTGTTTGTATATTTTGGTTACACGTTATTGGTATTTAAGAGATTACAAGTGTGTGTGTGTGTGTGTGTGTGTGTGTGCGTGTGTGCAAGATTCACCCAAGTTAACTATTTGTTAACCTTAACTATAACTTAAATTTGTTTTATTTCAAGACTATTTAATTTCATTACAAAATGACGTTTATATGTTTCAACATTTTAAAAATCAATTTCATTTTATATACTAATGGTCAAAAAAATCAGTTATTTAAAAAATCGTAATTGAAAAAGTTGTAGAAATTAATGTTGTTTTAAAACGTCATATTAAAAACGTTTATGTGAATGTTTAAAAATAAAATAGTTAACCCGCTAAAATGAAGATGAAACTGTTGATACGATTGTTGCTAATTGCAAGTGGTTATAAAAAAATAAGCATGTTTCTTAATGTGAAACTTCTAATTTAACATCAGACATTCAATTTTAACAGCAAAAACACAACATTTTTATTCGATCATTCATTTTTTTTCAAATGCTCAAATGATTCACAACTTTTTCGTATTATCAGTATTTGTTACTGATCTGATAAATTTAAACAATGTCTCACTGGAATAATAATTCCAGAAGTTCAACAATAAACAATGTATTCTAACCAATACAAGCGAGTTGTTTAAAGTCAATTACCTCGATATTTAATAAAATTCACCTGACTAAAAATGCCAACAGGTGAAAATGATGCTAAAACAATTTTAAAATGCACAAAAAACGAGATGAAAGTTAGTTGAAACAAAAAAAGTTCATAAGTCTTGGACATGTGTGTGTACATAAGAAGAGAACCAACAAACAAACGAAAGACTGCAGATAGTGATCAGTACTGGACAATATATAGCATGTACTTGCAATCCACATTCTAGTAAAGCGGCCAACAGGGCTTCTTTTTTGTTTTGTTGTTGTTTCGCGGTTCATTTTGTTTATGTTCTTGTCCTTGATGATGTTGATTTTGTTGTTGTTTGTTTTATATATATATATATATATATATATATATATATATAATTCTGATTATTATTGACAATTATTGTTGCTTTCATTTCATGTATGTTTTTACGATGAAAATAAAAATGTGTTCCCATTATTATTATTATCAACATTATTGATATTATTATCCTAATAATTGATCATTTTATAATTAATTGTAATTTTCATTCATATTTTTGCTTTTGAAGAAATAAAAGAGTTATTATTATTATTATTATTATTATTATTATTATTATTATTATTATTATTATTAACATTATCGCATTATCCAGTATCGCACGTATTCAAATCGCTCCGTCCTGATAGCGCAATAGTCAAGAACAGTACCATCGAGATTCTGGAGCTGACGGTTTGTCACGAGACAAACTTCACCTCATCCAAACTCTACAAACAAGAAAAATACAATAAGAATCTCAAAAATGATTTGTCAAATGATTATTTAAATTTTAATGTTTTAATTAAAACTTTTGAGATTAGTCCTATAGGTTTCTACAATCCTTTTAAACTGTCATTAATCGATTTAACTTGGCCAGACATTTTTAAAGATAGCCTAACAAATTGTGCAATTAGTTCAACGTATGCAATATACTGTGAAAGGAACAAAACATGAACAACTTTTTTATCATTTTTGATCATCCTTGTACTCAGATGTGAATGATGAGCATTGATGACTATAATCATTTATATATTTATGAAATTTGATTTTAGATTTTTGAGGTTCAATAATAAAAAGTGTTTCCATTATTATTATTATTATTATTATTGTTGTTGTTGTTTTGTTGTTTGTGGTTGCCTGTGGCACCATGCAACTATCAGATGACCGTTTAAGACGTAATGGTTGTTGTAATTGCGGTCCAATATATACGTAGTGCTTAGGTTGATAAGACTGGCGATTATGATGATGATCATTGTTGGTGGTGATGATGATGATGATGATTTCATGGATGGTGATGATGATGATCTCATAGATGGTTATGATGACGATCACACGTTAGAGGCGAATGGTGATTAATGTTGGAAAATATCTTTTCAAAATTTCTACTTTTTCATCTTTTTGCCTATCAACTAGCATAATATTTGCTTCTTTTATTTCGTAGCGTACGTGAATATTAATAATATATTAGGTTAAGATTATAACATAAATGAAATCTAATGTGTGTGTGTGTGTGTGTGTGTGTGTATGTGTGTGTGTGTGGTGATCGTGTCGTGTGGTGAACTCGTTTTTTTTAATTCATTGGACTATTTCAACAGCAAAGTCGCAATTGTTTTATCATGTTTTCAGAGAACATCGTTGATTATTTTCATCTCTGAGGAGCACATTTGATTTGACTGTTGTGGTTGTTGCGTGCGTTACCTCACTTCTGCTTCTAAAATGGTTATTTTAAATTTTTATTTAAGAAGATCGTGTTTTGACTTGTCCGCAAAACTCAAATTTTGAAGTGTGTCGTGAGAGTTAAAAATTGGCTTCACGTGTGGTGTTAACGTGGCTTCTAAATGGCATGTATGTAGAGTTTTTATAGCACTAAATTTCAACGCCAACTGAATGCATAAGTGAGAAACGATTTGCTGGAAGCTGCACCAAAAATATTTACATATAGCCACTAGTTTTGTGTTGAAGTCAATCAACATTCTGCTATTCGCACAACTATCTTCTTCATCTACCCGGCCTTCCTTCACAAACACTCATTGAATGATTATACATTTCTTTCTGGCTTTCTGGTGATGTTTGAATGTAAAAAAAATTTATTTTAAATTTATTTGATGCCGAATTGTTTTGTTTTTTTTTATTTGCAATTTCATAAGAAAGTGATCTAATTCAGTGCCATTCTGAAAAAAGGTTGAATTTTTGTAACTGTGTGTGAGTCATGTTTTCTGACACACACGTTGTCACAATGGCTTCATATTACCTTTCTTACTTAATTACATAAATAATTACTTAATTCAACATAAAATTCATGCAGTTACATAACGTATTCTGAACTTCTAATATTCAACATCAGTGTACCTATGCATAATCTGCATTAAAGCGTAATGCAATTCAGAGCAAAATTATAAATGTACATAGACATTATACCCTCATGTTTGAGAGATTGTGCTTAGTATATATACATACTTATATATGAAAAAACGACGAGCCAGCATTAAAAAGACTTACATTTGCATGCTGCATACAAACCATTAATTCCTGACATTTGCAATCGAAGCAAAATTGCCAAGTCGGCCTGACAGAGTCATTAACATAAATTACCCCACCATTTCTTCCAACCACGCCCACTGATTTCAAAAGACCACGCCCGAATTTCGCTGATTAGTGATCGGCGCGTCTTGGAACGGCGGAGTTTAATGCGTGAGTGACAGGTTTATTTCAATTATCTATTGGTAGATGAGTGCTGATAAGGAGCACAGAAGAACGCTTTGTTTTCTTGCTGGATATGGTGTTTAACTTTCAGCAAAAACGTTTAGAAAATTTGTTCAACATTTCCTGAAAAATTTATTCTTTTTTATTGCGATTATAGTTGCTGTGAGCAATAAATCTATTGTTCTAAAACAAATTTTTCATTAAAACTATGTTAAAATCATTTTTTGAATTTCAATTATTAGAAAATTCATATTAAAATTGTTTTCTAAAACTCATGCGTCCAACGTGCTTCCATTTGCGAGTGCAAGAGGAGATGAATAAACTGACACACGAACGGACCAATGGGAATGAAGTAGGCGTGGTCTAGAATTAAAAATAACATTTCTCCAGATAAGCGTCCAAAGAATATGTCTGGTGGCAGATAAATGGCGGGATGATTTAATGTTCTGATGATGTTATTATTAATAATTCGACATAAAAAATAAATTAATATAACAAAATCAATAACATCGTGGTGCAGTCAGATTCAACGGGGCAGTTAGTTCTCTTGCTAGGCAGGCGTTTAAATAAATGAAAGTCTTAATTATTTCTTTTTAAAATTTACATTATTTTTTATTAAATATTTGATTAAGTTTTGTGTTCGATTAGATTTAGTTAAACTTGGATTTATGCTAATATCTGGATCAACAAACAGTTTATAGAGTAAGAGACCAGTTTTGTTAGCTAGGAAAGTTTTATTGTTTCAAGATTTAACAATTTTGATGGAATAAAACCCTTGTAACGACGATCAACAATAAATCGTCCATCTCCATTCTTTAACATTCCAAATACTAAACCAGAATTGTAATTAAGCAAAAACATATGATCCTTGTAGAAAAAAAATTTTATTTGCTGTCAAATTGTTTTTGAAGGGAATAACACTGATTAAAAAAACTTTCTACACATATTATAACCGCAATAATAACATTCGGCATCCAACACAGCTCTCTTACTCAGTATCTCACATGATCTTCTCTTGATACATAATAGTCAGACATGATATTTCAAAAGAATTTTTAATATCAATAGTCGTCTGATTCAACATTTTGGAAAAATTTATCGACATTTCGATGGTTTTCAACAGGATGTACAACAACCATGCCAAACTGAACAGCAATAACGTAAATAAAAATGTTATAAACTCCAACAACAACAACAGCAGCAGCAACAAAAACAGTGAATACAGTGATAAGGTTGATGCATTTTCAGCCTCATTTCAAAAGTCAACAGCAACAAAGAGTTGCAACAAATTTCTAAATAGTAGCAGTGATAATTTCAAATTTTCTCAGCTTACAAGCAATGCAATCAAGAATAAAACTTTACATAACAGCGCTAATCAGATACAGGTGAAAAATCAACACCAGCAAAAACAGCACCAACAACAACAACAACAACAACATCAGCAAGTGCGTCAACATTCCCAGCAACAAAACAACGCAACTCTGCAAGAAAAACACCATCAATCACATATGAATGCCTCGACAACAGCCATGCCCATCCAGCAACAACAACAACAACATCAACATATCAACAATGATAACAAATTAATTCACCAAGAACACAACGGTATGTCGTCAATATTAATTGAGTGTTCGTAGTTGGTTCATGTAAATTTTATTTTGACACTTTCGAATCAAAATTTTATTCTGGATGTACACACATATATGTCAGCTCATATTGACAAATGTTATCAATTCGTGCCTAAATATTACGTACGA
>NW_008705254.1:3842617-4128983 GCF_000326865.2 Helobdella robusta
GCCAGAGTTGAAACTGAGGATAATTTTACTGGTCAGCAATTTTATGCACTCATCTCATTGAAATGTGGCTGGCAGGTAGGAGGAAATTTGCACTGCACTGTTTGCTTGCGTGCGTGCACTAGTTACATAGGACATTTAAAAGGCCTGTGTGACGTCAAATTTTAATTCAGAAAACATTTCTGCAGTTTAAATCACATTCCCATGTTGCGTAAGGTAGATTTCAGATATAAATTAGTACTTGCAATAAAAAATCAAACGAACAATCAGATGGCGTGAAAAAAATGTATTCCCATTTTTCCAATTAATTTAATTTTTAGTTAATTCATATATTTATTTATTTATAAAATGAAGTGACAGTTGATTAGACAGCCGTTCAGGTCAGTGAATTGTGAATTGAGCGGTCAGATGTTCAGTCGTGCGTGCGTGCGTGCGCGTGTGTGTGTCCGTGACGCAATAAATTGCAATTGAGACCTGCTGCTTGCACTGCTCGTCTGCCTCGGTTAACATCATCTCCTCCTTTGCACGCGAGATGCAATGTTATGCAACGAGGCATTTCAAAATGTTGCAATGTGCAACAATATGCAACAGTATGCAACAAAATGTGCCAACATTTGACTCTATTTAACAATATATATCAATGTACCGAATTGTGTACACATGTAAAGTATTTTTTTTTAGAAAATAACATTTTGTAACAAGATATACAATTATTTGTAACAATATTTAACAATATTTAACAATTGGTAACAGTGTTAAACACTAAGTAACATTATATAACACAATTCAACGATATATAACAGTAACGACGTACTATTAAGTTTGCTTGCAAGAGAGTTTTAAATGCAGTACTTAACAATGGTGTTAATAAATTGCAGTATTTGAAATAGAATTAATGATGAAATAAACAAAAACAATTTTGGCAGAGCGTGCAGGGAAAATATATTTTGTAACAAACATTTTCATAATGTAATTCATCCAGTGAAACAAGGCTTAACATCAGTGGTAATAACGTGTGTGATTACATTTGGACAGGACAGCAACAGACTTTCACGGATATTTTAATCTCGTTTTCATGTTTTTCATTTAAAATTTAGTTTAAACTTTCAATGTAAAAATTAATGAGAGTCTGTGACAAAAATGAAAAATATTGATAGGCGATCTTAAATTTCAATTTTCATAAATCGACAAGAAGTTTCGAACTATTTAATTACATGTTCGTCATAAAAACATACATTTGAGTTCTTTTCTGACGTACAAGTATTTACATGAATTCAATAAGATATCACATAATGGAATCAGTCATCAGCTTTAAATATACTAGACGCGCGTATTGTACACACACACACACACACACACACACACACACACACACACACACATTTATTTACACGCTAGAAAATAATGTTTGAAATTTTTCAAGTACGACTACTCTTTAACAAGCCTATAGAAACACGTACATACAGTACCTACGCATACTTGTATACACATACACGCGCAAAATACGCATACAAAAATGTATAGTTGTATTTTTACACACGTACACAAACAGCTGTACGTTCGCGTGCATGGATGTGCGTGAAATGTTGGTGGATACGGACCGCCTAGAGGCGTGGAGTCGGTGCAGAAGAGCCACTTAAGATTGAAATAATTGTATTTAAATGCGATTGTTTTGCTCGCTTGATATGCTTTGCTGTTGTTTCGGCGTTTTTGTTAGTTTGTTGGTGTTGTGTTTGTGTGTTTTTTTATGTCTTGTTGTTGTTGCTGTTGTTGTTGTTGCGTGAGCCTTATATTAGTTCAGATGTTGTTGTGTTGTTTCATTTGTGTGTTGTTTTTGATTCGCTTGTTTGTTACGTTACATTTTGTTAACCTGTACAGTGCGATTAAGTTATACTGCGTTTTGTTGTTTGTTGTTTATGTCGTGTTCACTAGTTGTATTATTGTTGTTTAGTGTTGTTGGCATGTCATGTGCTTATATTGATATTTTTCCATGTCAAATTGTTATAATTAAACAATACATTGAAGTTATAATTGACTATGAATATAGCTTCGTGCTAGCTGGAGGACTTGGTTGAATGTTGAACTGAAATGTTGAGCTATTGCTCTTTAGAAAGAGGAACACTTCTTTTTCTCTTTTCTTTCCAAGTCAATATTTAGGATTTTGAAGCACAAAATTTACCCTCATTAATATTTCAATTTAGGTGTAATTCAGTCAACATGGAATCTAATCGTTATACGGTTAATTATTGAGAATGATGAAAAATATTATATAGAGTAACACGTGGATGTCTTCAAAGGCGTACACACAGCCGGCATACAAGTAAGTACAGGCAAGCAACTTTACGGCATCGTCATAACGTAACATCACCCACCCAGAATCGAACATGCCGATAAACATCTGTTGTACGAACGTACGTACATACATATGTGTACACACACACGTATCAATGTAGTTTACGTACGTATATGTAAATTTGTGCATGTGTGTGTGTGGTGTGTGTGTGTGTGTGTGTGTGTGTGTGTGTGTGTGTGTGTGTGTGTGTGTGTGTGTGTGTGTGTGTGTGTGTGTGATCATACATGTTCATCTCGCCTCATAAATACTGGCTCATAGTCAATCAGCGTTTCCTAGTTTATATCGTACATTAGCTCCATACATCTAACTTTACGTGTGTATGTGATATTTTTTAATTATAAGTTGTACATTTAAGTTTCATTTCCACTCTATTTTTTTAAAAGACTAAACAATGAAATTTGAAATTAATTCTTAAACGCGATTTAAAATGTATTATACTGTAGTACACAAATGAACAGCACTTACATTGAAAAACACACTCACAAACACACACGCACGCACACAAACACAACACACATACCCAAACATGAACTTACACACGCAAGCAAACAAACATGGACACACATACTTAAACACACACACGCACGCACAAACGCATAAAAAGAAACAGTTATAAACATTTATTGGCTTGTGACAGTATTTGTAACAGATGGAGAAGGGTGGAAAAGCATCAATGTGGCAAACAACAATGATCAAGTGTTTGTTTGTTCGTTTGTTCGTTCGTTCGTTTGTTTGTTTATTTGCTTGTATGTATGCATGAATGTTTGTTTGTGTACATGAATGTTTGTTTGTATACATATATGAGGGTTTGTACAGATGTATGCATGTTCGTGCATGTTTGTTTGTTTGTATGTATGTTTGTTTATTTTTTGTTCATTTTGTTGACGTATGGTTGTTCAAAAATATGTAAAGATGTAATTGTATATAATTATGCAATTATTTGAAAGAAGAAAGTTACACAACTACTTCTATTCTAATTGGTTGTCAATTTATGCCTATGTATGCGAACGACTTTTTTCATTATTTTTTTTAACAATTCAGACGCAGCACGTGTTAATTCGCGGGAATCAAGGCGTCACACATTACGTTGAGACTGCTTATATTAATACTATACGTGTCTGACTGACCTGAGTTAAGAAAACCCTCATTGTTACAATATTTCAATTTTATTTTTTTGTACTTGTCATCCTCTTCATCATCATCTTCTCTTTGTCATCATTTTCATCATCTTCTTCATCATCATCTTCTTCATCATCATCATCTTTATCTTCAAAATCATTTTCATCTTTGTAAACATCTTCGTAATCATTTTTATCAGCATCAGCATCTTCGTCATCTCTATCTTCGTCATTTGTATCTTCGTCATCCTCATTTTCATCCTCATCTACATCATCCTAAGACCAACTCTCAAATAATCGGCATTGATGAATACGATGCAATACAAGTCCTATGCTTATTTGAATGAACACTTCAGAGCCTTCAGAAATATTCAAAATTAGGTTCAAAAGTTCAAGATCTTACGCTTGGTTGGTGGAAAGATTCAAATTATGCAGAAATTAATCATAATTGTTGGAATGATTTATAAAAGAAAATAATAAAAAATGATTTCAAAATGGAATTCCTTTGAAACCTGCTATGTTTTTATTCTCCATAAATAATTAATGATTTATCGATTATTTATAAAAATTTTTTTTTTTTCCAAATTATAATTTGAAAAGACGTCTTTAAGAATTAAAAAGTGTCCTAAATTTTATGCTAAAGTTCCATTTTTATAACGTTTTCATTCTAAATAATTTGTTTTTTTTTAAATTAATCTGCACAGTAAAAATCTACAGTTCAGAAGAGTTAACTATTTTTAACACACACACACACACACGCACGCACACACACACACACATGCACAAATTTACATATAGGTACGTAAACTACGTTGATTTGCTTCCAAAACTGAGTTTTACTGCTTTGTAGTAATCAAATCAAGTTATGCCGAACCATTTATTAATTAGAAAACTATTTGTATTAAACAATATCATACTTAAGATTTCATTTGCTAAATCCAACAAAACGTTTTTCAGTTTCTCCATTGCATTGATTATCGCTAAAAATTCAATTATAATTTTGAAAACTTGCAACTAAAATTTAATAAATAAAAGAACAATTTTATATCGTTTAGAAAAAATGAAGCCTCCAGCAAATTCTACCTCTTCATATTTTTCAAATGCCACAAATTGCGCACTGCCACAACTAACTTCAACAACAACTACTACATCAACATTGTACAACAAATCATGGACCAACCACGAACTCAAACTATCTCCATCAAGACATCATCAGCAGCTGCAACATTCGAATCTTCATCACCCATCCTTGCAATCTCCATTGTATCAAAGTTCCACACCAAGGCCTCCTCATGATCCAACCGGCAATAATAACATCAACAACATCGCTCCCAACAACGATGACGACGACGACGACGATGATATTGACAAAAGCAGTAACATCGACGACAACTTTTTATCACATCCTGGTGGTAATTTTTCAAACTGGGCCTCTTCCAGGTCCTTTTACTTAAGCAATCCCAACAGCAACGGCAACAACAACGCAACACACATCTCTTCCAACAAAGCACCGACAACTCCTATAAACCCTTATTATAACATACACAACTTATACAGCAACGAAAACAGCAACAACAATAATATATTAAAGTCTTCTTTCCCGCCGTTCTACGCACCAGACGAGACTTCGTTACTTTCATTCAACAAGGGATTCCCTCTCTCCGAAGATTTTTGTCGATCAATACAATCGAACCACCAAAACCACTCCCAATTAATCCCACCGCCGCCTCTTCACACGCACAACTTCTACCACGGATACGACTCGAGCAGCCACAACCATTCGTCACTGACGTCGCCAAACACGCCCTACATGTTTCCAACCGAACCCTTCCAAAATTCTAACCCTTCAACTCTTGCCCTTCCCTCAGTACTCTTTTCACCATCGACCCTCAACAGCAGCATCAACTTTTTCACCTCCACTTTAACTTCATCAGCGTCCATAGCGTCCGACGTTGACGCCACACGACACCCAGACAGCGGCATTGGCGATTGTAGTTCGCCACTGAACAGCCATCAACAGAGCATCAACAGTATTCATAACAACAACTCCAACAACAGTTACGGCGTAAAAAAATTAAAAGAAAATTATCAGCCTGCTGACAATAGGAGTGGAGTGGTACATGCTGGTGCTGCAAGTCATCATCCAACTACGAATCAAGCCAACCAAACATGCCTGACTCCAAGCGAAAACAACAAAATCGCCAGCACCAATCACAGTAACAGCAATAACCACCAATCTAACAACAGCAACCACAACATTATTTCAAACGGAGATTTAAACAACGTCAACCTACCGCTCTGTCGTGAAAACAACAACAACAAAAGTAACAACAACAGCCACAGCAATAACATTACAATGGAAGGCAAAGAAAACATGAAAACAACAACAAACACGACAACAAACTCGAGCTCTAATGAGGAATTTATGATGGACTCCATGCAACCAACCAGACAGCTGGCTGATATATTTTCTACGGGTTAATATTTTCTGTTGATTAAAAAGCAAAACTTTTGTTGAATCCTAAAAGTGTTGTGACAAGTTTTAGAATGGTTTAATTCACCGTTTTAAGAATAATTATTTTGAGACTGATTTTAAATAAATTTTATGTGCATATTTTTGTCAACACGCTAATGGAAACAATTTCACTGAAGCTTTCTCGTTGGTATTATAGGATTTGGAAAAAAAATTTTAAATTTAATTTAAATAAAGGTTTAAGTTGTTGTGTACCGAATTTGTTCTAATACGAATGGAAAATTGCCATAACTTACAAACTGCTGCCAAATAAGCAAGCGCGTTTGGCCATAAACGTAAACTTCTTAAAATGCGATATCAGTTTCAAAAATATAACTGATAAAAATAATTTAAACAATTATTTTTTTGAAAAATCTTTTTATGTTTAACAGTTTCAGTACAATTTACTTCATATAAAAAAGTGTCAATTGGAACAAACCGATAAATCAGCATTTCAAAATTTAAAGTTCAAATTAAAAATTCAGTCAAAGTTTGTTGACGCTGAACATAAAACTTTAACTTACCTTTAAAAAAATTAGTTTTCAAGACTTGACGACAAAAATTTACAAAAGGCAGTCACATCAGATTGCACGCACGCTCATTTTTATTTTTTTTTTAAATTTAAATTAAGAAACACCATCAAACGTTCAGAATTTTTATTACAAATTAAATTTTGCACTTCCTACGACAATATAGTTTTATTTACCGAGCATGTTATTGTTGGATTGTATCAAGTAGTTTTTAATTGAACCTAACAACATTTTTCACATGTGGTTTGAAATAAGATACCATCTTTGAATCAATTAATAAAACTCATTCCTATAAAAAAACTTGTTTGTATATAAAATTTAAATTATTTTACAAATGCGGCAGCACTGGTAAAATTTTAATTAAGACTCACGAACAAAGTTTAAAAATGAAAGTTGACGATTTTGAAAATTTCAGCATGAAACCAACCTACAGGCTTCACTTCGAACAGCAGGTTCATCGGAGGCTTCCATCCTCACCTCTTCTCTCACCACCATCAACCCGCCCCTCACCTCTACTCCTCACTATCTTCATCATCTTCTTATCATATTAACAATAACGTCAACAACCATCAACATCTACATCAACAACATTTGCAGCAGCAACAACTCAACTCTTTCAACAACTCGTTCAACAACGGCAACAATAGCAATGCGCTTATAGATAGCAACAATAATAACAACAGAACCTTCCCGCCATCTTTAACTGATCACGTGATATATCATTCCCCGCCAAAATTTCTTTCGCAAACAACGATGCTGTCGAACTCAGCGGCCATGTTCAAGGCAGCGTCTGAAATCTCGAGAATCCGGATCAAATCGAGATCAAGCTCAGGTAAGATGTCTTGTAAGACACCTTTTCAGTTGTGTTTATTTAATTTCTACCCCTCATTGTCATAACTTCGCGATGCAAATCTTAAAACACGGTTGTTGGTGGTTGGGAATGCGCAAAACATCGGAGTATTGAAGTAATTATTCATTGGTATTTTGACAGTTACGTTTAACTGATATTGTTCAACATCCTTGTAGAAGGTCGTGAATGTGTGAACTGTGGAGCTACCTCGACCCCCCTCTGGAGAAGAGATGGCAACGGGCAGTACCTCTGCAACGCTTGCGGGCTCTACCACAAAATCAACGGCCAGAACCGACCACTCATCAAACCCAAACGACGACTGGTCAGTGAAAATATTCCACTGTGATGAATTTTTAAAATTTCATCATCGCCATCATCGTCGTCATCATTACATCATCGTCATCATCACTTCATCATCATCGTCATCACTACATCATCATCGTCATCAATCTAAATGGCCAACAACACCGCACCGTTATCATCATCATAAATCGTCATGAACGAGATCAGCACAGATGATAAACAACAACATCGTCATCATCATCATCATCATCAACATCATCTTCATCATCATCATCATTGGTATTAATGACCGTGATCATCATCGTCCTCACCGTCGTTTTGTCATCATATTATTGCATCATCATCATCATCATTTTCATCACTATTATTTAATGGCTATTATTACCAACTTCATCGTCGTCGTCATCTTTTCTTTCTTCATCTCCACCATCATCTTTTTTTGTCTTCTCCTCTCCTTATCATTGATCATTAACGTCATCATTGCCATCATGGTCAGAGAAAACAAAAACATTATCATCTTCATCATATTCGTCGAGTTATCATCATCGTTGTCGTTTTCACCAGCAATTCCATCAACAAACTCGTCATCATCATATTCATCACCACCAATCACCAACCGTCATCCTCATCGTCATCCTCGCCATCGTCACATCACATCCAGTCATCTGCTAGACGAGCAGGTACCACGTGTGCCAACTGCAGTACGAACATGACAACATTATGGAGAAGGAACCAGAATGGAGATGCTGTCTGCAACGCCTGTGGACTCTACTACAAACTGCATAATGTTGGTCGTTGTTGTTGCTGCTACTGTTGTTTGGCCTGCTGTTGTTGTGGCTGCCCTTGAGGCTGCTACTGTTGTTGCGGTGGCTGTTTTTGCAGCTGCAGTTGCTGTGGCTACTAATGCTTTGTAGTACTTTGTTTTGTTGTAAGCAGCTCTTACAAGCCCAAAGCCGGTTACATAACTTTTTTTTATTTTGTTGCAATTTAGCTGAAATGCCACAAATGCCAAACACGACGATGAAAACCTACACACACATACACTTTTTGTACGTACGCTTCAGTGGACAAAACGAAAAGACTGTCTGAGTTAACTTGTTGATCAATTTAAAATGTTGTTATAATGTTGTTGAGTAACACTTGTGTTGTTGTTGTTGTTGTTGTTGTAAAAATTTGCAGTTAATATTATAACAATTGCTTTGTTGTTACATGATTTATTTTAAGTCATTTATTTTGTTGTAGATATGTTAAAAATATCCAGTTTGCTTAGTAAATTATTTTCTGTGTTATTTTGACTGTGGGTTGTGTTGTTGCATGGATATTTTGTGAGTTTGTTTTTGTTATGTTGTAATTAAGTTCTCCTAATTTTTATGTTGTTGTTTCGTGATAATATGAAGGATTGCGATATAAATGTCTTTGTTCTCAGTAGTAGAAACACTCGTGTCGTTTGAAGTTGTTTTAAATGAATAGAAACGTAATGCAGCAGTGTGTTTCTGTATGAAATAAGTTGTAACGTGATGTGGTTGCTTGGTGTGTTTCTCTATGATGAGGAAGTTATAGAAGGTTGTTGCTATTTGTGAATATGTGATGGATGGTTAGAGTTATGAAATTCTTTCATGACCAATTCAAAGGCATCAATTTTTTCCCTTCAGTTCAACATTCTCTAAATAAAAATAAAATTAAATCGATTTTTTTTTCAATTTTTATCTTGAAGGAGAAGAACAAACTGGCCACCAATACACTGACTACCTCTGAAAAACAGCAAAAAATATATAATACATTATTTACATTATAAGCATTGCACGAATTATACACATCAAGTCAACAAAAGACAGCAACAACAATATTAACAACAACAACAATAACAACAACAATAATAATAATAACAATAATAGAAATAATAATAAGAATAAGAAGAACAACTGCATACATTTGGTATGCACGCAAGCCCGGTCAAACAGCAAACGCATTTATTTCTTATCAGCAGAAAGTAATCTCCGGTTGGATTGAGCGCCACGTCTTTTTCCATGTAGATGTTTGTTTGTTTGTATGTATGTTTGTATGTATGTTTGAATGAATGTTTGTTTTTATGTATGTATGTTTGTTTGCATGTATGTTTGTATGTATGTTTGTCTTTATGTATGTATGTATGTTTGTTTGTATTTATGTTTGCATCTATTTATGTTCGTATTTATGTTTGTATGTATATGCGTTTGTATGTTTGTGTGTTTGTTTGTATGTTTGCATGTTTGTTTGTTTCGAATGTACCGAACGAACGAATGAATTATTGAATGAGTATATGAAATACGTCGCAGTAAATGTACATTGCGTAAAAATCTACATTACAAAATCACCCCCAACAAAATCAACAACAACACCAACGACAACAACAACACAATCACAATCTCATCAGCCATGCTTCATTGAGCCTCTTAAAATCATCATTAATGTGAACAACATCAACAGCATAATTTTAATTGCAATGACAAACATCAATAATAATAACAACAACAAATTTTTGAATATTATCTATTTTATCTAATATATCTAAAAAAGAATTAATAATTATTAATTATTGCTGTATTGTATATACATATACGTTGTATCAAACTATAATTTAAAAGACATAAATTGAAGGGTACGGTCCTTAGCAAAAATTAACCATAACAAAACAAATAAGCAAGAAAAATTATTTTATAAAACAAACATGACAACAACAACAGCAATAGCATTATAATAACAACATCTATAACAGCATTACAAAGCTAACAACAATAACAACAACAACAGCAGTAATAAAAACATAAAAGCAACAACAAAAAACAGCAATAACAGCATAACAACAAGAGCAATAAAAACATAGCAACAACAACTGCAAATTACAAATGACATCAGCAACGCCCATGATGTCAGCTCGATTGAGGAATTGAGATGTCGTTTCAAATGATCTCCCAGCAAACATTCATACTCACAGAAGGCATTTACATCAGAAATGTCATGTTACGATACGTGTGCCTGTGCCGCTGCTGTGTTATATGTAGGTTGGATATGCTAAACAACGAATCATTATGCAACAACAGATGCTATGTTTCGTTCCTATTGGTGTTTTTCATTCAAATCTATACTTCAACATTTCAATGCAATTTCTTATGCTCTTGATACAGTATGAAAGTTTTAACTGAAATACAGATGAAAATTCAAGAATCAAAACTTATTTTTTTTTCCAGCGCAAACGAACCTTCTTTATATTAAATGTGAAGCTGACCATTTGATCATCTTCACGTTTAACAAAAATTAGAATAATCTGTAAGGCATTATTTTCAAATTAAACATTAAATCGAAATAAACTTGTTGAGAATTTCAAAAAGGGGTTTGACTCGCTTTCATGGTTAACCGTGCGAACAAACTTAGATCGTGACCTCTGATTGGTTACTCGGATTAAAATCATTGATACGATTGGTCAGTATGATATGATTTTTTTATGATTGGTCAACACAATCGTAATTATTATATGACTGGTCGGCGTGGTCTTGTATCTTTAAGGTAATTGTTCAGTACTGTGCGAACCTCCGACGATATTTGTCTGAGTCTACAATTTATATCTGTTTCAAGTAAAAATCATTAACAATTTTGAAAAATAACATTCATCTTATTAATAAGTAGACTTAATTTATATCAGTGTTTGTCAACGTTTTTTCTCCATTTTCACTCACGAATGTACTCATAAATATTCTTTATTTTCTATTAATAACTTTTTATTTAAAGTTACATTCTAAGTATTGCTTTAAAAATTTAGACAAATCATTTATTATTACGTTGCATCCACATACATCTTCTTTTGTAACTTTGAAATTTATCCAGCAATTTGGAAGGGGATGAAGTCAGTTCCAAACTCTCACGAAAGGCAAATAAGTATTGGTGCAAAATATTGCTAGATTGAGCCTGAATGTGCGAATAACTAAATGAGAGTTCGCTTTAAAACAATGTGACATTGGCATATCGTTCATTTAAAATTTACAACGGCAATGCTACATAACAACTAATTCAATTTAATTTTAAAAATAAAACTTTCAATTAATTGTTTCACTTAACAAACTTTTAATCTCAAAGCTCTAAGGCTTGTCTTTTAAATACACGCGTGTTTGTATGAGTTCACTTTATGTTCACACATGTTCATCAAGGTGAACCGACCAATCACGATGAAGAAGGAAGGCATACAGACAAGAAACCGGAAGTTGTCATCGAAAGGCAAGAGACACAGACGATCGGGTGACACAACTTCGACCAACCAGCCCCTAATTCACGGCTTCCCTGCACCACCCCCCTCAACATTTCCTCCGCCCTTCCACCCGCCCACCTACAACAACACTACTAACAACAACAACCTTCTTGTTCACCATCACCATAACAACAACATCAACGACATGTTCATGACGTCACAGCCACCGATGTACCAAGCGGTCAACAACTTTCGGGAATACCAAAGTAGTTTCGGTTCCTATTTTAATAATGGGTTTTCCCAGTTTTCTGGCTCGTCGAGAATGACGTTGGCGGGTGTGGATGGATTTTGAGATGACGGTTTTGTAAATATTCATTCAATCTTATTATTATTGTATTGGTAGAAATATTGTAAATAATAAAATCGTCAGTAACGTTTCGTTATCGTTGTCGACGTCGTTTTCATTGACTTCATACTTTTACTAATTTTCATTTTGTCGTTGTTGTTGTTGTTGTTGTTGCGTTGTTATCATTACAAACATCGTTTATTATCATTATTTGATTATTTGAATCAACCATATTACAAAAGCACACACACACACACACACACACACACACACACACACACACACACACACACACATATATATATATATATATATATATATATATATATATATATATATATATATATACACACATACACACACATACACATTCACATACACACACTCATATTATTAATGTATATCTCGTCACTGATACATCAAAAATTGTAAAATTAAAAGTTTGACTTTGTTGACCACCACCACCATGCAATATAGACGTACCTACAGTACCACGGCACCAGCACCATACATATAATACATGCATATCTACACTACTTAAAAATGTATACACTTTACGTTTTTACCTGGTAATTTTGTGGCAATATGTGACATTTACAATGTAATATTATTATTTAGTATCTTATATATGAGTGCAATCTATTTACTGTGAAATATTTTTACTAATCTTTAACAAATTAGAGTTTATTATTCAATATAAATTAATATAATTACTACTAAATATACTAAATACTATATATATATATATATATATATAATATATATATATATATATATATATATATATATATAATTTTATTCGGCTTTTTTAATCCTAAATTTTTAAGACGAAAATTTGACACGGATTGAACCTGGCGTGAATATGTATAATAAATAACTGACGTTAAAATTAATTGCATCTGCGGTTTCACAGAAAAAAAACACCTATCCATTTATTCAGTCATTCGTTTATTCAGTCATTCATTCATTCGTTTATTCATTCATTCCTTCATTCATTCGTTCGTTCATTCAATCGTTCGTTCGTTCATTCGTTCGTTCATTCGTTCATTCATTCATTCATTCATTTATTCATTCATTCATTCATTCACTCATTCTAAGTAAATAATGTTTTTTTTTGCAATATTCAGTTTCGCGAAAAATAATAATTGAAAAAAAAATTGTAGCATTGAAATGAAGGACAGAAAAATTACTCTGTTTATTTTTTTATTTTTACGAAATCTCAGTATTTATTTGTAAAACATGGAAAAAATGTTTTCATGATTTGGCCTGCCGTCTACGTCATTCCAGTTTCCTCCACCCACCCAGGTTCTTTGCACAGATCACACTTTTGGTTTAAAATAAACCAAATATTTTGGCGTAATTAAATAGGTTTGCCGATTGAATAAAATTAGCAACTAAAATACATATATTAGTCAAAGATTTAAAATATATAGTGTTAATTATACTAAACTAATTGGAAAAAGTCTGCAATCTGCTTATGTAGGTTTATATTAAAAAGTACATTTAACGCTGTAATTAATATTTGAAATTTTTAATAATTTTCAAACGTTATATCATCGTGTTAAAACAAGATCGGTGAGAAATGTATTGCAAGAAAAACACATTGCTATGACGACATGAAGTTTATCTTAAACAACGATTTGATTAAAAAAACCAAAATTAAATAAAAAAGATTTGCTTATCACTCCATTCAGATTGATGATATTTAAGAGTAGAAGATTTCTATGGCAACGGTAAAGAAGTATTAAAATAATCATAAGTGACGCACTTTACATTTGAGCGCCGTTCATAAAGCGCCTTAACAATCCCGAGCGCGCACATAGCCTCCGTCTTCTTTAGTTTGCGCGAGATATCTTCTAAGTTTAACAACACGCAAGTTTGTGATCAAACATGCCGCCAAACGGTTCTCATAAAACGACCAAAGAATCTTCATTGAGAAACTTATCAAAGAACATCTCCGCGGAAAACAAAAATGTTGCAACAAATAACAACGGGATCTCAAGCAACAAAACTAACACCAAGTACAACTGCAAAGTGAGAAACAGAGAATGGAGTAGTATTAGCGTCGGTGATTTGTATCGACCTGTGAAGCCAGCTTCCAGTAAGTTTCTTCAGAAGCGATGGGATGAAACAATGTTGGATACCCATCACAAGAGAGTTTGCTCTTGTTTTTTATGCTGTTAAACAATAATTTTTTTTACAATAATTTATGCAAACGTTTGATTCTATAGTTAAAATATGTACAGTACAATATAGAGTTAATAAATATTCTGCTATCGAATTACAATTAAAAACATGAAAGTTCAATAACTATTGAAGTGATTTACTTTTCACCTGCCATCACCGTTAAAACTTCAACTGGCCAGATACTTGGTGTGAAACACGTCGTAGATACGCGTCCACCGAGAATTCATCTTCATCTCATTCTCAGTCTTAAAAAGCTGCAAGTGCGTCTTAACTTTTTGTGACCTGGTAAACCTTTTCACTGTTTCTGGTTTACAAAATAAAACAAAACATAACGACAACATAATTTTATACAACCAACTACTCGGTTTTCATTAATTTTTTCCTCTGAAACAAGCGCGCTCGTAGAGACGGCTGTGTTGATATGATATATATCACGTTAGAAACCTCAACAAAAATTAAACTGAACATCAAACAACTGAAAACAGATGAAAGAAGATGATAATAGGAAAGTTGAATATGAGAACATGAACATGCTGAAGAAGATAATTGACATCCAAGCGAATGGTGGCTTCGTTGACAACCACAACAAATATTGCTTCAAGAAATCGTAAGTGATGCTACTGTTACTACTACTGTTGCTGCTACCATTACTACTACTATGTTTTTTACTACTAAAATAAATTTTATCAAATTAATTGCAATGAAAAAATACTGATATAAAATATTGTTTAAACAAAACGCTAGAAGATGAGAAGTTGAATATGACGTAATTGATAAAATTTAATAAACAGGCGGACGATGTCTGAAGAAATGTCGGCGATGATGAGGCGAGACCAGCTGATTCTGCAGAGGATGGTCAACCAGACACCTCACTACCTCTTCCAATGCAACACTCCATCACCGGAGAACCTTCTAACGTTAAAAACCAGACGGCCCTTCCAATCGTGGACAATGTTAAAATAAGAAGAAATTGTTTTGTGATGCAAAACATCACCAACGAGCCTTGCTTACCGTTTATAGTATTTTCTGAACATATGGTAAATATTAACATTATTTACAGCGTTAAATTAAAAGATCAGGCGAACATTAACAAGGCAGATTAAGTTGATTAGATCTAGATCTATCTGTATCGAAATAATTCTTTCGTTTTCAAGTAAAGTCGAGAAATGTGCAGAAGCTTTACATTTATATTATAATAAGGTTTCAAAAATTATTTCGATTTTTAATTAGACGAAAGTAAATATCTTAGTTTTCGTAGTTGTACGCAAGAATAATGAATAAATAATTATAATTAGCATAATTTCCTAATATTTTATTGTCCAATAAAAAACATTCACTGCATCACTTGCAAGCATCTAATTTAATTGTACATGTGGCGAGAATGTATAAAGGGTGAACAATGTATATACATTGCACATACATAACACACAGATTCATGTAAGAATCATAACGTACGTAGTTAATCAATATTTATTCGCTTATTAATAATTGATCGTCGGTATGATTGAGTTTTTAATTATGGACATATGAAGGAAAGCTTCATCATTTGGAGGGTACAACATGACGTCATGTCATACGTACGTTCCAATGCAGTAAAGTTCGTGACGTGTTAATGTAAATATAATATTTGATAAACAGAAAAGCCTAGTTGATATTTTTCAGATAAGCGCCATTAAATAAGGACGCAGTATATATATATATATATATATATATATATATATATATATATAACGTAAATGAAGATGAAACAAATATGAGAAAATAATTCATTTGAATATACGATATATATATACATATATATATATTTGGAAACAAAAAAATACATCGTAATGTACATAATTTTGGTATAACAAATTATCTTTTTTCCTCATCCCTTCTTTTATTCAACCTTTTTCTCTCTGTTCCTCTTTCAAAGAAAAATAAGTATTAAACATAAAATAATCTATATCATAATTTTAAAACCAAAAAATTAACATTATAAGTATAAACAATTTGAAGCACACACATACACGCGCACACACAGACAGAAGCACACACATACAGACACACACACACGAATCATGACATGAAAAGCTACAAATATGTCCTCACTAACACCCACAATTAAAAAAAATCAGAGAAGTATATAGACAGATAAACCCTATTCACACAAAAACACGGACACACACACACACCCATATACATATAAATATACATACACACATACAGACAGGCGCACATGAACACGCATCGACAGAAGCACAGAGAAATACAGGACTGAGCACGACTACAACGTTAAACATTCATTGTCCTGAGTTGGTAGTGTTCTTTGTTTGTTTAGTTTTTAAAAAAAGTTCTACCCAACTACCTCATCTGCATGTGTTTTAGTAGATTCCTTGTCAGAGTAACAAACCGAAACCTGTGGTAAAACAGGAAAACTTACGGAGGGAAGTGTGTAAGGAAAAGAAATCATATATTAAAATTATAAGAAAAGTTTGAAGGACTTGATTCTTTCCTTTAAATCAACCATGATAAAAATAACTTAAAGCATAAATATGTACACCAGGAGAAAATTTCATATCAGCGAAATGCGCATCACGAAAATGAACTGAACAAGTCAACAAGCTATAAACATGCTCCACAATTAATCTATCAAACTACTAACCGACTTATCATGTCAAAAACTCAAATTTCGTATTAATAAATTAATATTATTAAATATTCAAAAATGTTAAGCTCCATTTAGCGAGTATCATTAACTCTTTCGATTCTACAGTAAGAAGTTTTTATTCAACAAAAACATTCGCAAATTCATTCAAAAAGGAATTTTAATCATAATTTTTTCAAATTTATAGACAAAGATAAACATTAAAATATGTGTCTCACGTTAAACCAATTTAAATATAAAGTACAAAAACAGCACAGCAACTTATATCATTTATTAAAATAAATAAATATATTTGAGATGGCGTTAATATTATGTTTCAATTATATCATTATAGGTATAAGCACGCACCGACAATATATATAACTATTTCATGTAAACAAGAGATGATGATAGTTTACATAAATGAGAATGAAGGCATCAGAAACAATATATATAATAATAATAACAATAACCAATCACATCACAATTGATAACTTTGTGCACTCTAGTGCACAAACTATTATACTACTGCTGCTTGTACATTTGGACATCATCTTCTGGAATTTCATCAGTTGAAACTAATCTATCGACCAATTCCTCCATCCACTGATCCATCCATTGGTACATCAATTCTTCATCAGCTGAGCTGGTACCTTCAGGATTTTTCTCGCTACCAACAGCAAATAATTGATGATGAATATCTACCTTCATGTCAAAATAAACTGTACAATAACAAACAATGTTAAAAGGTTGTTGTTAAAATGTACAATAATTAACCAAATTATTTTTTAATATGTAACAGTTAAGAACAAGAAAGAAATGTCAACATACTGAAATACATAAGAGAAATTTTGAAACCAGGAAGCTAAATGTACAGGGCAAATAATAAAATATAATAAAATGGCATATAGAGCTTGAGTAATAGTAAGAATAATAATACAACATTGAATAAATTTCAATTATTTGACAGTTGGTGAAAAACAAAAAAAATAATAATTACAACAACATACAAACAAACAATGGTAACAACTAGAGATATGAAAACGACTGCAGCAACAGCAAACAACCACCGCAATCATAGCGACGCCAACCACAACAGTAGCAGCAATCATTCGTGATGGTTGAAATGATTGTGGCGAACATGGTGATTGTTGACAATGGCCGAGGAGGAAGAGGATGATGATGAGGCACCAGTTGGTGAGATATTGCGGCTGTGATGGTGATAAGGATGATGGTGGTGGTGATTGTTGGCAGCTGCATGATGCTTGGGCGGAGATGAAGACATGGAGACCAGACAGCCATTAATTTTTTGAGATATATTGTTGCAGATGTTGTTGCCGAGGTTGTTGCAAACGTTGTTACTCAGACTGTTGCAGATGTTGTTGCTACTACTATTGTGGTTGGCAATGTTATTAACTCGACTGCTGCTGTTGATGTTGCAATTGCTATTACCTGAATTAGTCGCAGCAGCACTGTGTCTATTGGCACTTGCCATATAGTCCGCATAGGAGACGGTGATCTTCTCGCTCTGGTATCTCATCAGCTTCAAAGACTGTCTCATCTCCATTGTCACTAACCCTCTGTAGCCTGCCTTTTTCAACAGGGAGTCGATCGTCTGCGTGTGGTCCCATCCTGAATTTTTCGATAAAAATTATTTGGTTTAATTATTAAAGTTTTATTTAATGTCCTATTTTTATTTTTTGGATGATTCATCAGAGAAATTGTTTTTCATGCAATAAGTCAAACAAATTGCAATCTGTTTTCAATGTTATACTTTCAATGAAACAGACAATATTTAGATCAGTTGGGATTTATCTGCATTATAGAGAGATTAAGCAAGAAGAGCACTCTTAACAATTATAAAAAATGAGAGAATATAGATGCAATACAAACCTTGTTCCTGAGCAACTTCAGGCAGGTATGTGGCATTCCTCTTGTGACCACGTTCATTGTAGAACTCAATTCTCACTCCATGCTTCCCTATCTGTGTAACATTTCAATAATTAACCAAATTATTTTTTCATGGTAAATGAGTAATGCAAATTATAAATCTTGATTTGATATGTCATTAGAATAGATTCAAAACTTATGTGAAAAAAATAAGTAAGAAAAGTAGAACTCAATTCTCACTCCATGCTTCCCTATCTGTGTAACAGTTCAATAATTAACCAAATTATTTTTTCATGGTAAATGAGTAATGCAAATTATAAATCTTGATTTGATGTGTCATTAGAATAGATTCAAAACTTATGTGAAAAAAATAAGTAAGAAAAGTAGCAAACCTGCCAATCCAAATAATCTTTGCCTTCCTCAAACTTTGTGAGCAGCGACACTGAACAATGCAACCTATAAAACTCTGCCTTCGTTACTGGACTGAATCGACTGTCTTTAGTGGCACTATATTTTATAGTGAAATATACAGTTGATTATTTTATAATAAAACTAAATTAAATAACCCATTAGAATGTAATGTTTGCAGATAAAATTATTATATATTGTGAAGAAACATACCTTGTGATTGCATATTCATGTAGGCCATCATGCAAATTGACAGGAGAGAACGTTCCAATGCACCCCCGCAGGTGCTTGTCCCTGCCTATCGACCATGTTACGAACAAAGGACTAAAAAAATAAAATTAACATAAATTATTAATTTACTAAAGTAAATATTAAATTCTAAGTTATGATACACTATCTGTGAAATAAAAATCATAAAAATTAAAAAATATATAAAAATACTGATCAGTCTACTAACTAAGCTTCATTGGTGAATGTGGGTTTGGCAGGCTCACAATTGTTAAGATGGCAGTACAGAGAATCAAAGCAGTAGTAGCACATCTCCGGTTTAATCACCGAGTGATGCAAAACGGAATTCGAACTGCCGGACGATGAAGACGACGAACTGGCTCTGATCGGGGCATTCTTTTGACCTTTTTTCGACGACATCCCGAACCCAATCATTAATCAGAGGGAAACAACAAAAGCAAAAAAATATTTTCGAGACAAGACACGGGACTCTGCTGAGATGTTTAGTGTGGCCTGATGTTGTGGCCACGGAATTTAATTTTTTCGTATCAACAGCAACACATCTTCCAATATATATACTATTCTGTTGGCGACAAACAAACCCTGAACGGTGGTAATTTCATTAAACTAAATGCCGTTTAAACAGTGAAGAGGAAACAAAGATTACAAATAGCAAAGAGTGCAAATTCTAATAAATGCAAAGAACAAATACTGCCCTCGTAAATACATTAAGGCATATTTATAGAGAGAATATATTATATATATGCATTTTAATGAATTTAAATGATCGTAAATACATTTAGATGAATTTACAATCGGGTAAATATTTCCAAATGAGACACAAAAAGTACGGTCGTAAAATTACATTATTCGATGTTTTTACAATCTCTTCCTAGTTAGACAGAGAACGTGAATATTCGATGGTTTACAACCCATTAATAAAATTACAAAGTGCAAAAAATCGATCGAATGTGAATGCTTGTTCTATAGCCATTGATCTGCTCCCAAAGTCATTAATATAATTTGTTAATTTACTTGATTTAAGTTACATTCTCTTCACTTGTTATTTTTTGAAAAACCAAACTCATTATCATTAATTAATTAATCTATTTATTTGTTTTTTTTAAATCATTATTTAAATTTACCATGCTTATCTTACTCCATTATTTATTTTATTTTTTCATTTTATATCATCGTCTTGCATGTTGTAACAGTTTCTGCGTCTGTCAGATATGATTCTTCAAAGAATAAAAAAAGAAGGTTCAACATGCAAGACACAAATACAAAAATAATAGTATTAAAATAAGAAACATAAAGAAAAATATACCATGCAAAGTATGGAAAATGCACTCCTATAATGAAGATATGCGCCGACAACTTCAAATCAGCATATTTGATCAAAACACCAAGCTTGAATGAATATTTCCTAAGCTGCAAAGTTACTGTATTAAAATGAAAATATTAAAAAATTGTATCCCGAACAAACTGTCAGCTTACCAGTCTTTTGAATTTTAATACAAAAAGCAAAAGCAATTGAAGGGAGTAAGTGATTATAAAACAATGAAAATTACCCTACCTTAAAAAAAAATCTTGAAAAATAATTCTGCCTTGTTAAAAAGACGCAATTCCTACAGAGCAAACACATTGGTCCATTATTTATAGAAACAATATATATTAATAATTATTAATTTTAAAATTGTAACGAATTATAATAAAAATACATTTGAGCCAATACAAAAAAAGTTCGTTTATAAATTGTGTCTCAAGGTCGAAATGATGACATATTTAAAAACTAGCTACAATGTTACAAAAAAAGTATAAGTGAAAGAGGCATAACATTGATCACATCGGTTGAATTAAAGTGCGTAAGATGTCAAAAATCTAAATTTCACAAAGGCACGTGGGAGATGAGAAAAAAAGAAGCTATCACCATGGCTTGGTATTTTGAAAGCGATCAAATCTGTAACAATTATCTTCCGAACCGATGCCAAACAACAAGCGGAAATCCTGCAACGTCAGATTAATGGCAGATGATCCGGATCTGAGTGGCAAGCAATTGTATCAAGTGATGCTTAAACTGATCATGCAATTTTTAGATTGAAACATAGAGATAACTATAATGCGGTCGTCGTATATTTTTTCACAACTTTGAATAAAATGGAATCATATTTTTGTAACTAACCCTGAGAGTATATCTTTGGAGAGCATCAGCTTTTTATTTTGCAGCTGAACTATCTTATCCTCTATCGTGTCCTTGCAAACAAATCTGTTTTTAATGTGCAAAGGTTTAAATGTATCGTCTATCTATGCAATGAAATTAATAAGTCCACCCAAAAAAATTAGCTAAGATAAAAAGTAAAAGTGTTGTATTAGTTAAAAAAAATTGACAGCCTGACGACTAACCTATGAATGAAGACATTCTTTGTTTGTCCGACCCGGTAGATTCTGTCGCAGGCTTGCTGCTCAAGTGCCGGATTCCTTCGATAAACATTTTTTGAAATAAACGGACCGTCGATGGAAAAATAAAACAAAGTGTAACTACATATTCGTAGAAGGTTGAAAACAATTACGATAAAAATATTCATCTAAAGACCCACGATCTCAACCCAAGTTTAGCGGATGTAGGTCAAATGACGCATAAAATCTCCAACTAGTCTTCCATCTGCATCAAAAACTTACAACATCAACTATTAAGCGTGCCAACAATCAAACAATATGATCTTGCAGTCAGACTTATATAAGCCATCATTGCGTCAATTTGTTTATCCAAGCTATCCTTACCTTTGAACTAAGCCTACCCCAGTTTAATCACTATTTTGAGATGCATGAGAGTGAATAAAAAAATCATATATTAAAGGTTCGTTTTCTAACCTTATTCTGAATTTGTTAAATGATAACAGTCGATAAAATTAGAAAGCATTTTAAACAAATGGAAAAATAAACAAATGAACAAAGTGAAAGTAGTTAACCAGTGCATATCGATAATGAAGAGATGGTTTCCTCCAATGAGATTCAGACCAACGCCACCAGCTCGTAGCGAAAGCAACATAACCTTCAAGTACACAATATCAGAATATTAGCCGAACGCAAAAATGAATTTGTTCAAACGAAACAAAATACAGTTGAAAATAGAACGATTGCTGCGGTTTCTATCGTATGAATTAATAATATATCACCAAAAGCATCTTCTTGACTATCCTAATCGCCATCATCCTCATAATCATCAATCGGCATTATCATTGCACCAGAAACCTCAGGTCCTTTAGGATCGTTATTGAATGTTTCGACCATGCCGGACCTCTTTCTGGGCGAGACATCCCCACGAATGGTGCAACATCTGATCTTCTTCTTATTCAGGTGGTGTTCCACCACCTCCAACATCAGCGTCCACTGAGAAACAATCACGCTGTCGTGCAGGTAGAAATTTGAAAAAATAATCCACCCATCAACGATCCAAACTCGAAACAGTAGACTAACAAATTAATGACAGATTTGTCACTGGCATGTTAGCTTAGGTACTAAAAGAGTTATGATTCTGTAAAAGTTCACAATTATATAGTGATGTGCATGTGCATCATTAAAAAACCTTTTCGCTGGCTGGTTGGTCTCTTTCGAAGAGTTTTTGATGTCAACAAGCATTGTTAACAATTTGTTCATCTAGATGTGTTGTGTGTTTTTTTTTATTAACATAATTAGGCGAGTTATCATACTTCAATTTCTACAAAAGTGCAAGGCTTAATACGATGAGCGTAAGCAAAATGAAACCAACGATTCAAAAATTTTAAATGAAATTGCTTATTAAATTTTATCATGATACAAATTTCCCAACCTTCGTGCTGATGTAGTCAATTTCAAAAACATCCTTCAGTGGAATAGTTGAGGACGCCGATGAAGAAGCTGGATGAGATGCATGACTGGACAGCAGGTTTTCAACGCTGAGCATGCTCATCTGGTTCTCCAGGTCAACAAAAACCCCTTCACATTTCAAGTCATCAACATTTGGAGCCTGACAAATTTTTCCTTGCTATGATTTCCAGCGCTAATAGAGAAAGAGCAGAACTAACAGAAGTGCAAAAGTTGGTTGAAGTTATTACAATAAATAGCACAAATTTAATAAATCAGATAGACGTCTTATTACATATGATGAACAAATACAACAATGAACTAAAATTATTCCAACAAGCAACAGTTTAAAACGGTCAGTTCACTGCCAGAGAACCAACCTGCTTCATGAGGTAGAGGTGACAGCACGCCTGTCTCAGCCTCAAGATCATCGACAAAATATGCATCATGCGTTTTGGTTTTAAATTGCTTCTGTTGAGGTCCTTAGCAGCAGCAGCAGGCGAGCGGCTTGCAATTGCAGAATCATCAAGACTGACGGCGTTCTGTTTGAATGTTTTCCCAGTAGCACTAAGGTCTTCATTGGAATGTCCCAACGACTTTAGTCGTTGGGCCTCCATGTATTTCAGCATCTCGACTCTGTAATGCATTTACAAATATAAATACGATGCATTAACTATATATCAAGTTAAGATCGCCGAGGAATATTTGAACAAAAACAACAAATAAACACAAGAATAATTTATGTAACAAAAAAAGTTAAATAAAAATAAACAGAGCATACACATCAATCTAATGAAATATGAGTAAATAATTCAGTGCAAACTTAAAATTTTGAAATAACCAAATGCAATTTAAGCCGAAAGAAATAAACTGACTTGGAAATATTGAAGATGCGGTCGTAAATCAATTTTTCACCTTTGGAGAGTTCCAAAACGTGGGACTCTACTTTTTTTGGAGGGAGATTGACCTTTTGAGTTGAATTATTTGCTAATGCATTCATCTATTGTTTTGTTTGTGTGGCGCCACGTCCTTTACTCGGCAATTTGAAATAAATAACAGAAAATTAAACAACTCAAGAGAAGCGGTAAAAACCGCAACCACAAAAAATTAAACGATCATGTCATCGAACGTACGATCGGCTTTCCAGTTTCTATAGAGATGTCCTCCTTTGTTCTTCTTAACATCAACGCTTTGATCAACGTGTTTAATCTCTGAGTACCTAGTTCTATCATTTTGAAACAGTTTTTTTTATGAAGTTTTGGACAGCATACAACATAGCAAAACCAATAAAAAACTATTAAACCAATAAACAAAGCAGTTTGGTTTTTCTTCTTCAATTTTTTAGAGAATTGCTTAAAGAATTGATAAAAAAATTGCTTGAAAGATGAACTTGAGAGTTCTCACCTGATTTATTGTCCACTTGGTTCTTCCAAAATCTAAACTCATCAAAAGGTGAACATCTAAGAAACCTGCAGAAAATAAACGTTAACCCCTTACAACTGTCCATTAGCACTTTACATTATGATCTGTGGCGTTAAGAAAAGAATCCAAATGAACCTCAGCAACGAGTACATGTCAAGTAGGTTGTTGTGGATGGGCGTGCCAGTCATGACCCATCTTATCCTCGATCTCAACCTAGCCACGCGATAATGTATAGAATATTTATATATACATATATATATATATATATATAAATAAATATATATATATATATTCGATTATAATGGTTTGATACAGGGTGTTATATAAATATTTAAATAATAATCAGAAAATTTTTAGACAAATCTTCAAATTAAACAATGCTAACTTGACATTCTACTGGCAAATTGAAATATAAAAAAATTTATAGAAAAAATTAAATTATGAAAAAATTATATTGATAACAAATTATATCGAAACCAACCGACAAATACTCAGTGCAGTGAGACTTTTGGGGTTCTTAATGTTGTGTCCTTCATCTAGAATGATTCTTTCCCATGTTATAGCAAGCAGAACTGTGGACCAGTCTGTTGTTTCAGTCTGGTTGAGTAAAAGTATCATTTAACAGTATTATTTTAACAGTATTATTTAATGTTATTATTTTTACCGGGTTATGAAATTATAAATTTAGAAAAAACTTACAATTAGTATTCTATAAAAAAATAAAGAATTTGAAAAGGTTATATATATTTTTCGTGGGTTAATTAATTAAAGTTCAATCCTCATCTAATATTATTAATATGTAAACATCATAGCGAAACTTTTCAAACAATTTTATCAGAAATGGAAATGATGTTCACCAACACAGCACTTTTATAGTTTAATACAATCCTGATGTATAACTACACACCACACACACACAAATACACAGAGAGTCACGTACACACACACACACACAAACACAGAAGCAAAAACACAGACACAACCTCGTCAACGGCTGGCAAATCATGCGTATGTTTTTCATCCTTCATGGCTGCAGAAATTCCTACCTCTGACTGTATGATGTTGTATGTCGTCAAGATCACGTCAAACTGGCATAATCTGTAATGGTCGTTAACATTTTTGATTGCAACTGCTGCTGCTGCTTAGTTCATTAACATTTTCACTGTAATTTTTACCGTTGCTGCTTAGTTCTACATAGTAAAGTAATACGCCATAGTGTACTGTAGACATTTATAGAACTAATTTCAACAATGAAAGATAAAAAAAACCAATGACTTATTTGAAAACGTTTATTTTAAAGTTTATAAATCTAAATTAAAAGCATTCCTGGAACGTTATCTAGTTATAGAAATAAAAACAATCACCAACACTAACTAAAATTTGTGAGTTGAAAAATAATATCCTTTGATATATATAAATATATATACAATATATATATAACAACAAAACGCACCACAGATGTTCAAAGAAAGAATAAACACTAACGACTCTACAGAGCACCTTCTGGACGGTCCGTGGTACACCAGGACATCCAGTAATCCAGGCATCAACCTCTTCTCAATCTCAATCCTCCATTGGTGGAGCAGTGACGCTGGACATATAATTAAAGTACCTCCGCTCTCTACTTCTTTTGTTTTCGTGAACATTATTAGTTAATTAATTAATTAACTAATTAATTATAAACTAATTAGAAATAAACGACTTAATTAGAAGTAAATATTGCAAATAGAAAATCATACTTCGATTAGATTTACCAATCCAACTTGTCTTCGATGTCGACTGCATCTCTGATTTTTCTTGTTTTTGTTTCAGAACTAGTGAGATCATGGTGAGCGTCTTGCCGAGGCCCATGTCATCGGCTGGAGTAATGATATTACGATAATTAATACAAATACATGATAGCAATCACACGGAATAAGATATAGATAGCAATATAGAATTACTGCTGTAAACGCTTCTAAGAAATTTTTAACGGCTCTAATGTTACAACTTCAGTGAAGTGAAAAAACTTCAGGAAAAGTTTTCATCAATGACGCTAGTGGAAAATAAATCTGTCAGTGTTTGCAAGAAAATTTCATAATAAAACAATGCGAGTGTATTTAAAGACCTGCCAGCAACTGAATAAGGAACACGTCAACCTACCTAAAATTCCTCCTCTTGGGAGTTGCAGCTCCCTCCATGTCAACCACGCGAGGGCCTGCCTCTGATGTGTCATCAAACTAATTCTCAACCCTTTCGGATCGCTACATTGAGATGTCGGAGGAGGACAGGACTCAAGTTGGCTGTGTGTGTTTGAGTGTGTGTGTGTGTCTGGGTAAGTGTGTGCGTCTTTGAATGTGTGTGTGTCAGTATGTCTGTCTGTGTGTTTTGTGTGTCTGTGTGTTTGAGTATGTGTATCTGTGCATGCCTGTGTGTATGTTATCATCCATCCATTTAAAGTAAGTCTTCATCAGGAAAGTTACACAACGTTTGGGAATAAATTCCAAGAAAATCTCCAATTATTTCAACAATCAGCACAGGTTTATTCGAAAAAGTAGTAAAATTAACATTATATGAACATGCAAGACAAATAATTTTATAAATCACATGACGTCAAGAATGAAAACCATGGCCTAAAAATGAGAAATTTTATAAAACGAAAAAAACAGAGACATAAAAAATCAAATGAAAAAAGATAAGGCATCAGGTGAACTGCTGAGAACCACCTATGCAAGCGGTCAATGGCTTCAGTGGTTGCGACAGATACTTGCTTCAATCTGCTAGTAGTCATTCTTCCTCCATAAAAATGTCCATTACCTTCAAATATCAATGCAAATGTCAGTTTGTTCTATACAGCTGATGAATTTTATTCAACACAAGACTAGTAAATACGTGGAAATGAAGTTGTGGTTGTAACTTTTTCAATCGATCTTTAAAGTATTTTTCGATATTTTGCTGAAAAACTTTTTTTAATCAATTTTTAAAGTATTTTTCTATATTTTGTTAAAAAACAATCACGTAACTTACCATGCAGGTCATTATTATCTTTGCTATCTTTGCTAATCAAACAATTTGAGACTGCATAGTTCAAGATGGTGCTCTGTTTCAAAGCTGAAGTCGTAGATGATGAAGCTGTGAAAAAATCCTCTGTACAATTAAAAATAGTCCAGGAAAAATAAAACACTAGGGATAGCATATGAATGAGTGCCTCTAAGTGCCATGAAATAAGTTACAGAATAGTTTATAGAAAGTGCACTGACAAAGTGTTTGAAGAAACTCACAACAGGCAAAAACCTGATTGTTTGAATTTATTGAACAGCACATTCTCTTGATGGTCTTCTTTTTCGACTTCAATGATTGATTCTTTCTTTCTTATCTTCAGTTCCTCCAACTGTTCTGTCAGTACCTCAACTTGCTTCTTCAGCCTGTCACCTCCATCCGGCAGTCTAGAAAGATCTATGCCGGCTATTACGTTCTGCCATGAAATTGAATAATTCTTCAAACAAATTACAAATAAAATTAATGTGATGCGTACAACTTACAACTCAGTCATCAAAAGTGAAGAAATATGTGTATCACAGAGGATGGAGACCAAACTATAAAAAATCATTCATAACTTGTTTGAAAACTGAGTGAGTTTTAAAGAACTAACCAAATTTCTTTTTAAATCAACTTTAACTTCATTAAGCAGCAACTCATGATCTCTGGTCCACTTCTTCACAGGATTTTGATCAAGTGCTGTTGTGGCGGATAGATGAGATGCTCTAGAATCTTCCTTCATTTGCAATGTTTGTCTCACCACTAGAGTCGCCCCATGTGATGTCTTTGGAGCAATAATTGATGATGACGTTGATGACGCTGAAAATGCATTAGCGCTATCGTTATTATTATTTTGATTGGCCTTCTTGCCTTCCATACTATTGTCAACATCGACAATATTCTTGTCTTCATATGTTTCACCATTACCATCATCCTCACTGCTATCATCAATGATTTCTAAGGAGACGTCCCTATAACGGTTGGGAGACTTTGTAAACGAATATTTATCTTTGGAATCTGCAAGTGAAGACGACTTTTTGCTGTTTAAATTTTTAAAATTCAAATCTGTCATTTTCAATTTATTAACATTCATCTCTGGTTCTTTCACTTCTGTTCCTCTGTCAGGTGCACGCTGTTTAGTTACTTTGCTTTGTGGCTTCAACTGAATGGTCTGGTTTTTTAAAAAAATTAAAACATTAAAATATTTGAAGGAGTTGAATGAAACAAACAAAAATTTTGTGGATAATTATCATTTATGTCCAAGAAGTAACTCAGTTTTGTTCAAAATAACTTATTATTCCATCTCAAATGAACAATTTGTAATTTTTAAAATTCAAGTTGGCACTTTTTAGTGAAGATACAAAGTGTTTAATATAGAGATCGACCGAAACTGCTTTTTCTGTTTCGACCCAAACCGAAATTGTCATTTCAGATGTTTATACACACTTATATATACTAGTGTAAAAAAGTAAAAATATTTTACAACAACCACAAATATAAAAAAACAAGTTTGGCTTTTCACTGCATAGGAGGCAAACCTTAGAAATTCTACCACACCATGGTTTGTTTAATTGCTTGTGTGACGTGCATCTGTAGTACATCCTTTAACATGTAATAAAGAAGTTGAAACAATTATTCAAAATATTTAAAGAGTAAAATAAGAAAATTTCTAAAAAATTTGAAGAATCAATGTACTTCATTTCTTCAGCTTCCTGTCTATAAGCTCTCAATTCCAAATAGTTATTTTGGTGCACTGAACATCTTTCAGGTTTTATATGGCTGGGTAAATCATTTCACGGTTTTCAAGACATTTAAAAATAATTATACATTTGAAACATTAGAGTTCAAAGTAACAAAATAATTTTAATAATCAAATAAACATTTTTATGAAACTTTTCAAACTGAAACCATGAAGAATTACTAAATCAAAGTCTGTTCATATTATAAATAAATTATTAATTAATTTAATGTAAAGTGTAAGAAGGCAAATTTAAAAACATATATCCAGCTATTGGCGGCTATGCTAAGCACAACAACTTTTAATATTTTTGAAAAAGTTAATGCAGACTGCTGAGTTATTTAGGTTAAAAAGTTAAAAAACTAACTTAGCTTCTTGCACAAAATCACATTGATTTTTATTGGAGCAAATGAAGTAACTTTTTAAATAACTTGATGAATTTGGATTTGACACACCAGTTTTTAAATAACATGTCTCTCCTGTATTTAAATTTTTACAAAATTTTGAAAAAGTTAAAATTAAACTATTAAAAAATTAAAATTTAAGTTTATTAAATAAAAATAAACTAAATTAAAAATAATTAAATTAATTATTAAAAAAGTAAATTAGTAAAGTAAAAAAATAAGTAATTTGGGTCGTTTAAATAAATGAGTCAGTACGAAAATTACTGTGTTTGGCACAATTTGGAAAAGAGTCAATAAAATCTAAATCCATTCCAATTTGAAAATAATTGCATAAATCTATTTTTTACCAAATTAAGACTTAATTTTTAAATAAAGGCATTTAAAAAAAGTTAATCTAGCGCCACTGGCTAGTCTAATAGGCCAACTTGCCGACAGGCTGAATAAAACATGAAATTGAAATATCCTACAATCGGACATCATTTAACTGTAAAAATGCTATTAAACTCTACAGACTTTTTTTTATTGTTATACACTATTTATTATTATTATCATTATCATTGCTAGTAGTTAAAGTAGTATTGTAGTATTTGGTGAATTTGCGGGATAAGAAAGACACGAAGTTTCCTTTAAATTCATTCTCACTTTTAGCATTCATATATCTCCCCGTTCAAGCCATTCCAAATTGTCGCAATTCTGTTTGTAAAATAATTCTTTCTCAGATTAGATTTGAACAAATCCCTATTCAGCTTCAAACTTTGATCACGCGTTCTGTCACCGTCACGTAGCTTTAATTTCGGAAAACTGCTCTTATCATCCATCACTTTTCATTCTTTTGTACATGACTATGAGGTCACCCATTATTCCCCTAAAATTAAGCATAGGTAGATTCAAATATATCAGATGGTCTTTATATTTTAAAGACTTACTTTACATGCATTGATCATTTGTGTAGACTTTTTCTGTACCCGATCAAGTGTTTGAACTTTCCTTCTTGTCAATGGCATCCACGCAGATGCAGCGTACTCTAGTTTTTTTTTGTTTAAATGCTCTAATGATCTATCATGCATAATATAAATAAAAATTTTGGTTTGAACTCAAAAAACGCGACGAGCTACGATCTACCGTTAGAAAAACTAAACAGGAACTAACCCGGAACATGCTGCGGTTTTCATCAATAATTGTATTTCTGAGTCTTAATCCAATATAATGCATACGTACACATATATATATAATTTAATGAAAACAGAAAACCTTTTCGCACAACCTAAGACGATCTGGATGCAAACACAAGTTAAGCGCATCCTAAATCAAAGTGCTCAGATTAACTAAAGTACAGGTATCTGCAGGCAGCATACAATCCCTGTTTATTTAATGTACAACTGACACTTTTAAACGATACAAGTGGCTGTTATATTTAACAAAACTGATCTAACACGATTGTGGGACATTAATAAACGAAAAATAGAACACCGAGAATCGCAGCTAAATATGTATTTGAGTAGGCTTTCGTTTTAACGCAAACGTAAAGTGTATTAGCACAAGTTCCTATGACTTACCTCAGTAACTCATGGGAAATAATACAAATCAAGCAAATAAAATTTGATAAAAAATTAAAAGATCGATAAAAAAATAAACTAAAAATAAAAAAACATAAATTAAGATAATTTATAAGATAGTGCTTTCAATCACGTGTTGTCATCTTGGTTTATGTTGATGACATCACTGAAAGGTCCGACACGACCATGCTTGTCAACACCTCTCAGCAGAAAGTACATCTGTCTGTTGACTTTTGATTTTTCAATGAGGCATGCCATTGGCAGTGGCATGGCTGAAATGGTTCCCACCTAGAAAGCAATCAATGTTGTATAAACTTCTGTGAGCATGCATAAATAACCAAAATTAACACAAGACTATCCTAAAACAAAACTGTCAATGAAATCCAGATGCTGCTAACAGTGCTTGCATGCAAGATATTAAAGTATGAGTATCTAAACCATTTTTTTAAATATCAAATCAATAATGATAAAAATAGAACATGAAATTAAAAAATCTCGTTACTTACCCTTTTCCATGGCAGTTTGTTATGACAGGAAAATAAATGATATGACACTGCCTCTTCATTCTGCTGGTTTGAGTCACACGTCCACTTCAATTCTATTTCTGATGTAAACAAGAATTATTTAAAAATTATTTTATAAATTTTGTATCGTATTAAAACTTTTAGTATGTAACTCATTTTTAGCAAAGAACAATAAACCAGATTTTGATCATTTGTTTGTCATAATTTTGTATTCAAACAGTGCTAACATTAAGCTTTAAAACCATGACATTAAATCAAATTCTTCTATAGGCAAGAACAATTTTGCAATATATTACAAAATCCGCCAGATGAAACAAGAACAGGAATATTCCAGCTTTGTTAATTTATTTGATGGGGTTTTTCAGTTTTAATAAATTATTAAAGAATGAAAAAAAACATTCAAGAGCACACACAAAAAACTAACCACTGGCTTTCATGTTGTACTCAAGAATTGGTCTTGAGGGTAAATTTTTGGCACCCGGAGGTGCAGGCTGATTTTTAGGCAGAGGGGGTGGCAAAGGCTCCTGCGTTCATACACAATGTGACAAACAAATACATATTAGAATAAAAAAGTAACAAGTTACAAGCAGAAAAAAGATGTAAAAAAAAAACGTTATATATGTTACAAATACAACACATGTAAAAAAAATGTAAAAAAACATGTGAGGCATGATACAAACATGATTTAAACAAGTGGTATGGAGAAGCCTTGTGAAAGAAATGAATGACATGTAATAAAAATCAGTCAAGAAAAATGATCTGCATACCACAAGTATTGAAGAAAGAGAACTATTGCTTGCTTTAGTGTTGAACATGTGATGTGGAGCTGCCTCAGTGATAAGATTGCCATTAACTTTACACAAATTATCAATTTTATTATGCTTATTGACAACAAGAATATTCATTGGTGTGACTCTGTCATCTATTTTATGCTTGTTAGTGATGTTAGTGCGATCACTTGTATCGTCAATATCATCAGTGAGATCTATAACTGCTGTATTGTCGTTAATAATGTTTGTGGGTGTCATTGTTTTACACTGGAAAACACTTTTTGCATTATCAGCATTGTTGTCGATTGCAGAAATTTTTGGAGAAGGTGCAGCAGACTTTTGAGATGTAGCATAATTCCCAGAGCAACTGCTTGTAACAACTGAACCATTTGCATTGTTACTAGACTTGTGAAGCTGCAAAATTTAATAAAGTTTAACTTATTGAACATTGGAAATATTAAAAACGTGAAATAAATAATATAATATCAACTGTATTTATTCAAATTTAATAGTAGAAAACTAGGAGAAATTAATTTATATCAAAAAATTATTGATAAAAAGTACATTTTTTAGATGTAAAGATAACACAGCATTAGCACTGGCAGGTGGAAGGAAGCAAGGCGATCGATTTTTCACACCAGTGCTATCATCCGCCTTTGTTGGTATCACATGCGCTGATGTTGCTGGAGATTTTGATAGTAATGAGGCACTTTCACAACCCTCAACTTTCTTTAAAGGTTAAAAAGGTTAAAAAAAGGTATGACAACTGTGTCTTTTCATTTTATATAGTAGTTTTAGACAATTTGGAAGGATTTGAGTGATTGGGAATTTAAGAGGCAGTAAATTTTAATTAACAAAATACCATTTCTTTGTGTAATGCAAATAGTTCTTGCTTTAATTCTTGGGATTTCCGTTTCCAAAAATTAACAGTCATTCTAAGATCTAAAATTTCCTTTGCATATTTGGCATTCAAGTTTTCTTGTAACCTTGCCAGCTCACTTTTCAATTCTTTTTGAATGATAGACTGTAATCTCTGTAATGATACAAAAAAATTAAATATATAATCATGTACTCATATATGAATGTGTTTACACCTTGTATATTCATCTGTTTTTTATGTTTGTGTGGTGCACAAAAGTTAAACACGTATATATATATATATATATATATAAAAGTTTTAATGTATGAACAAGCATTGCAATTCAACAAAATCGGAAGATATACATCTAAAAAGTTATACTGAAATGCAACTAATGTACATTCAAATGAAGAAAAAAGTGCATCTCAGAAAGTAACAAATTTTCAAATTCCCAATCATGATCAAAACTGGACATGCCAATAACTTGTAAATTGATAATAAATTAAAAAATCAACAAATCCGAAGTTTCTGCTCAGTAACAATGTTATTTTGATAAATACCCAAGTAAGAACAGATGGATAGCTTTACATTTCATATATGATTAAGTAAAATGATGAAATAGGTTTTAAAAATTTATTAACCTTTGTTCTATAAACTTGTAAATTTAAACTATTTTTCACTGGAAGCTCTTCTATGTGGTTTGCCTTTAATCGTTTTGCATTATTATTTGGACTTGACTCGATGGATCGTTTTGTTCCACCATTGACCCTTTCAGTACCATGATCGAGAGCAGATCCATTGCTTATCAACGGAGGTGGAGAATCACAAATTATCACATCCTCAAGTTCTTCAATTTTAAAATTACCATTAAAATGCAATAAAATAAAATATTAAAAAAGAATGTTCATGTTCTACACTGGTAAATAAAAAAAAACAAATTAAAAACCTTCAGTTGTAAGATCATTAATAATAGTTTCTAATCCATGTGTGCTTGTTATCATATTTCCATTAAATCTTTGTGATTTTGATGTTGATTTTTTAGCAACATTCATTCTGCAAAGATTATAATTTTAATTACAATTTATTAGATTTTACAGTTACAAACAATCGAATTGGCATCCCATAACAAAATAACATAAAAATGGATTTAATTTTTAAGTTTATAACTGATAAATAACCGTAACTTAAACATCTAAGCTCAAAAATACCAAATCAAGTAAATGGAACAAGTTTTTAAAATTTCATGAATATGATTCAATGATTTACAAACATTTTATAAAAAAAAAATTAATGAATCATTAATTAATCATTATGAGTTAAATTACCTCCACCAATCGAGAAGCAACAAATAATTGCAAATCGCCGCAAAAACGCAAACAATAGGAAATCAAGTTAACAAAAAAATTCTTTTTGCAAATCTTCAATGTTTTTAATTAATTTTATACATAAAATCAAATTTCCTCGATGATGTATTCTGACCTAAACAAACATGGCGCTGAAATAAATATTTACCGCACCAACCTTACGGGGCCTACTGTTGTACTGAGCATGCGCCGCGATCTATTTACATCTTGTTTTGGTTTTTATTCGATTCTCATTGGTTGAATTTCAAAGAGATTATGACGTCTACAAAATATAAATATTCCGTCATCTGTATAAATAATTCAACGGCAAGCGAAAGTATTCAAAAGACTATTTATTATACTAATTATTTAACAAAATACAACTAAAATGGTTTCAACAAAATTTTTTTTAAAAAATATTTCAATTAGTCTATTATAAAGACAAAAATGTGTTTATCAGACGTTGCAACTTTCGAAAGATTTTAAAAATCTTGAAAAGCTTCTCCTATTTTTTTCACCATTAAATAATTTATCAATTCTTCAATACTGATCTTGCTACCTGAAGACTTCTTTGACTAGATAAAATTAACAAAGAAAACGTAAAACTTTGAAAAACGACGAGACTATGTAAAATGTGTTAGTCAAAAAAAAAATAATCGCACTTTGTCAACAGCTTCTAAAAGATCGTTTAATTGCATGTCTGTGAATTTAGGAGTCAAAATGCTGATGGCGCTTTTTGTTTCATATCTGCTAATTGTTCCATCGCCATCTTCGTCAAACCTGCTAAACATTCTTCTGTAATACGCCGCTCTATTGAATATATATTTAGTTATTCTTTATTTCTAAAGTCATTTATTTCATGATTTGAAAGTCATCTCAGACGGTAGCTGGATCTAATCTCTCAATTAATCAAATTTATACAGCATAATTTCTAAAGATTCAACTGAGCTCAATCCAAAATACGCATGACAAACAATCATGAAGAATTAAAAAATAAAAATGAAATAATATAAAATAAATAAAAAAATACATAGAAATTCAATGGAAAGAATATTATATGTCCAAATCTCAAAACACTGTTATTTGCCGTGTTTGTGATGAGGTGATTGCATCGATATATTATACATATATCCATAGGTAATTGCTAAGTGCGTAAATACAAATGTGTTTGTAATGTAGTACATCTAACAAATGAAATTATGCTGTTGGCTTTGATTTTTTTAAAAAAGGCAAATAGCCATTTTAGCTTACCTACTTTGAAATTAAAATTAGCCTGAAGTAATTTACCCATTGTATACTTTGTTTTAATAGCAGCTATTAACATCATTTATTTTATTTACAGCGACCTCTTGACGAATATTGAAATTGAAATACTAAAGCTTATTAATTCCTATATACTTTTAAACTTCTAAACATCTGAAACACAATATTATGTAATATATATTAACCACTTGAAGCAAACTCTTGTGAGAGCGTTTAGATCCGAATAATTGACTAAAAATTAAAAAATTGAATAGAAAATTTAGACAATTATTTTGGCGAAAATTTAATTTTCAAAATCGTCGGCATTTTTTCGCTTATTTAAATTTTCGTTGAAACAAAATTTAAAAAATTAACATATAATTAACATATAATAATAGTTAAAAACCTATGCATTTCGGGAGGGCATATCCTAATTGCATTAACAAATTCTTCCTGAGTTAACTTTCCATCCCGTGACGTATCAGCTTGCTCAAAAATATCCTTTTTGTGGAATTATATATAAATTCTTTTTATAAAATAATTATATACGAATCAAAGATCTTCCCACTTTCATCACGGCATCACTTTCCCTGTACCCGAACCGCTTGATTTTTTCAATTAACTCCGGCAAAGTTATGTAGCCTTTGCTCGTTGAATCAAGTTCATCGAATATCGTTACAAAATCTTCGTAAATATGCTGCTCGGACACCATGATTATTTTTCCTTCAAACTTTCCACACGTAGCATTACGTCATGATTGTTTTTTTTTGGAAATCACTGCGTTTTATCAGGTTTAGCGCAAAACACAAAACCAAAATTAATTTGCGTACATATAAAACATATTAGAGAAAAATAAATTGACAGTCAGTCAGTCTGGACGAATTTAAGAGTCCTTATTGATTTCTCTGACAATGGTTACACGTATGAAGCCTCTGACTAGTGAATATTGTCAGAAACTTAAAATGATGAAGCCACTGAAAACTCATTAGATGAACATCCATTAAAGGGTTTGGCTCATGCGTTTATTCAGTCCGGATCGACAACGAAAACATTTTTTTGGGGTATCGGAAGTCATCTTTCAAATTTTCACCAATCCAGACCCAAACAGGAGTTTGAAATTCGACTATATAACACCAATTCTCCGTAATCTTCATACAAAAGAACTTTCGCAAAGTAGTTGTTTCAATGTTCTGAATCGACTGCTTTCCAAATAACTGATTAAGAGATTCTATAAAAGCTCGTGCCGTCCGGATTTGAGATAGAGATGTGGTGATGACGTGTACTCGCCTAATAATCCTCAGATCCGGCTGGCAACTGGAAATAACTTTTCTCGATTTCTTCTTTTTCCGATTCTATTGACATTTTTTTACGTTACTTGTCGAATCTTCCTTCAATAGTTTTACTAAATCCATTTAATGAAACAATGAGTCTGATCTTTAGCAAACATTTCATGAGTACTGCCAATAATTTATTCAAATAATTTACAATACGACGTTTATACCAAATTAAAACAACAAACACACTGCCACGAGGTCATATATCGTAGATAATAAACGAGTATAAGTATCATGAATGAGACGATAAAATAAGCGACAATTACTGAAAATGTTTATTTTTGTACAAGTGTTCCAATAAATACTTGTTACGCGTACGTGCCTCATGAAAATTTTTTCCGAGGCAAGCTACAAGGGCGTACAGTTGTGGTTAATTTAATATAGCATGCATGGAATAATATGTAGTGTCGATGAAAAAAAAAGTTTAAGTAGTTCTTATTAGGTAATAATAGATTTTACAACATTAAAATCAGATAATAAGCAATTGAACAAAAGTACGCACAGCAATGACGCGGAATTAATAGTACTAATCAGTAAATGTACTTTTTTTCATTACACAAATCTTCAGCTGTATCATGCCCACGTCACATGTTATTTTTGAATGAATCAATATAATTTGTATTAAGAAGCACAAAATTGAATGAAAATAAATGAACGTTTGAAGAATGGTAACCGTTTGAAAAAAAGCCATAATTAGAATTGACACCAGTGTAATTTCGGACAGTTTTTCATGTTATAAGCCATATAGCAAATCATGAAATTAAGAAGAAGTGATAGATATCTAATTAATTAATGTACACATAGTCTTTTAATTGTACTAGCATTATTACCAACAGTTAAACTAAACAAAGAAATTAGAAAAATAAAATCTGAATACTTTACGAGTACAAAGCAGGTTAAATAAAAATTTTTTCTAAACGATACAATTCATCAACACCATTATAATAATGTCACATCATAAATAGAACGTAATAACTAAACAGATAAATGATTTTTAAATCAATTATATTATTAGCTAGTGAACGGGCAGAATCATATATGTATATATATATATGTGTATATATATATATATATATATAATATATACACACATATATATGTATACATGGGCAAAATTATTTATGACATATGATTGACTACATCTTGGATTTAATCTGTCGGGGGCTGGTCGAAGTTCTCTGTTGAACGACTGCTCACAAACTGGTTCTGTGATAAAAATTAAAAGTTAATTAAAAATTAATTAATTGAACGTTAATTAATTTGAAATATCATAAGTAATTAGTCGATTTAGTTTTACTTTATGATGTTAATTAAAAAGATAAAACATTAAATTTATCATTAAATATCTATAAAAGAGTTTCTCAAATCTTATCTAATTAGTAATTACACACCGATATCATGAAACATTTTAACAAAACTGCTAATATTCATATAAAACCTGAAACTATTACAAACAAAATGGCAGAGAAAAGTCACCAAATAACTACGACACTGTAAACCAATTACTCAAGCTAACAAATTATAAACAATCAATTAAACCATACACAATCATCTGATCATTATATTGGAAGGAACATAAACCAGATGATGTGGGATGTTAAGATTACAAATATAGCATAATTTCCAAGATACCGCATGCTTAGTATCATCAATATTAACTTCCCTAGCTCCATCATAGTACTTCAATAATGATGTTTACCAGGTAATTTGTTATCGTTAGTCCTCGAGCAGTGTGATTAACTGATCAGCTTCTTATCAGCTCTAATCTTCATCATCATCTTCGTTTCTCAACCAATCATCGATTTATCATATGACCATAAATTGATGTAATCAAATTATTAGGTTGATTTCTTTGACATTTGTTATAGACTTTTGTCAATTTCCAACATGCAAACATAGCAATGAAATAAATATAAACAAACAAGCAAACAAATTAAAAAATACCGGACTGATGAACAACAAAAACAAAAGAGATCCCATAATCAACCAATAGTAAAAATTATTAAAATATAAAAACAAAATTTAAAAAAAAAACGACTGAACCTAAATAAAAACACTGCATAAACTAAACAACTAAAATATTTCAACTAAAATAAAATCACTAGGTAAAAATATAGATAATTGAAAACTCCTGTAAATAAGGCAGTATATTGTGAGTGTGTATGTATGTAGTTGCATATGCAACTGCGCTGTAATACCTGAACTGGTCTCAAGTTGTGCAACGATTTCGATTGCTTGCGAGTGAAAAATGTTTAAAAAATGTTATCACTTATTTTCCATTACTGACTTTATTACTACCCCAACCATAGTCAATAAATTTGATGAATAATAATCTATGACTATGGTAAAATGAAATAACACTACGTAACACCACCACATAATGACCAAACATACATCATCTCCTCAGTATTATGCAACCCCGCTTTCACTCTGTCCTTCTCCACCTGCTCTCTCCATGCCAATCGCGGACGACCCCTTCCTATCACTCCTTCAACCTCGAACTCCAACGCTCGCCTAATCCCGACTCTTTCATCCCTTCTCAACACAGTCCATACCATCGCAATCTCGATCTCCTTATCAATGTCACAATGTCTTCATTCAGTCCCATCATTGACATCAGTTCTGTACTACTCCTCCTATCCTTTACTTTAACCCCACACATCATCCTCACCATAGCTCTTTCAGCCCTCTGCAGTACACTTCCCTCCTCTCTCCTCAACACCCAAGTTTCACCACCATATACTATCGCTGCTCTCACACATGCTTTATATACCCTCCCTTTCATCTTCACTGACCATTTCTTTCCACCCAATACCCCACCCAGTTTCCTAAATTTCATCCATCCCACACAAACTCCAGCCGTAACAGCGCTCAAACGTCCTCCATCCGCGTTCAGCTTAACCCCTAAATAAACAAAGCTTTCCACTCTTTCAATACCACCACTCAACCCCGTCCTTGCGTCCGTCCTATTAATCACACCATGGACAACATTTTTTAAATTTGAACGTGCCTTCCACCTTTTTTAGTGCCCCCCTCACACCACTACATCTCTTATGCACCCATTCTGATATCCTATACACAATACCGAGTTAGCCTTCACTCTCCTGTCGCATACCACACAGGGGTCTATTTTACTTATCACTTGCTCCCCACTTTCCCCACTCACCATTACCTTCGTCTTACCAGTATTAACTTTTAACCCTTTCTTTTCTTTTAACTGAATATATGAATATTTATACAATATTTAGTAATTGTTAAATGGCAAGATGAAAATTAATCCAATTTAAATGGTATTCAACCACCTTGACCGAGGAATAGGCTCCGCCGACTTTATCTTCAACTGATTTGAATGCAGATGAGTTTCTGAATAAACATGGCAAAAAATATTCATCAATAATAATACTGAACAGATGCATAAACAAGAGATTAATATTCATAGCTAATTAATATAAAACATATGCAAAATCATAATGTTAATATTTATTAGAGAAATCATTTAACAGATATGTTGTTTGGACAATTAAATATGAGCAATGAAATTTTTAAGATAAAACAAAATAAACTAAATCAGACATGGAGGTTAATTAAAAAAAAGTATTAGCATCTGTAAAAAAAAGTATTGATTTCTGTAAATTGCTACTATCAAAAGTCCTTCTTTTTACCAATCAAAAAACCATTTTGAATTACCGAAAATCTCCCATTTTTCTTGAGGCAAAAGCTCCAAATGATCTGAAAGCAGCATTCGTCTTTTGATAACTGCAAGGTTAAGTGAATCAAATTAAAGTGATGAATGTCTTTTTAATCAACACAATATAATAAATTATGTTACATTATTATTAATAATATTAATTCTTTCTTAAATTTTTCTTAATGGTATCAGCACACAAACACACACACACACACACACACACTGTGCATGCTAGATATCAGTTTACAATCCAACTCAGTTGCGATAAGAATAGGACCAGGTGCCTTAACTACTCAACCAACTCACTGCATGCAGTTTCAGATGTTGCTTTATACATGATGTTTGATGACAGTTTATTATAAGTTTGTTTTGAATCACGAAATTAATTAAATTTTGGAGGCTCAAATATTTTTAAAATGTAGAAGTATTATAATGTAAGTTGAGATAATTAAATTACAAATTGAAAAAATAGAAGCTTAAAAACAAGAATTCAAAGTAACAAAATAATGACAAACAATGTGAGCTAGCATTTTACACAGTAATAACTAAAAATTAAAAAAACAAAAAAAGACTAACGCATCAGATGACGCTATTGTTTCACCAATTTGATGTAATTTTTCATTTGTTTTTTGAACACTTCAACATGAAATGAAATAAAAATTTGAACATAAAGAGGAAAAGAAAATAAAAAAAACCAAATTATTAAAAAAATTATCCATGAAAGTCTAAAAAGTAAATGATAAATAATATGAGTAAATAAACTAAAAAAACAAAACAACAAAATTAAAGCAAAATTTGAAATAGAAATGATTGAACATACGTATCAGATTCTTTGATAGCATTAATGCTGTGGGATAGATCTTGTTTAAATTCCATCATTGGAGTTATGCCCAAACGACGTTTCAACTCCCCGGCCTGTCTCTCTTTCGTTGACAGAACAGACTTCAAAGTCTTTATTTCATCTTCTAGCTGTTTAAATTTTCAACAAATTTATAACAAAAATTGACATTTTTTTCTCAAATTAATCATTAATTATTTATTCACTTACTCTTAGTAGATCAGATTTCCAGGCTTCCTCTTGTGAATCTTTCATCTGGCCATTATGCTCAGATGGTGAGAGCAGAGGATCATCATTGACAGAATCATAAAAAGTGTCATCTGAATTTTTTTTTCAATATTAGTTACAATTTGGTTTTCTAAAGTTTTTTAAGTTATTAGATTAGAGGATTTGGAGTCAACTAACTAAACTCAATCACCTATTATATTAACACAACATGGCATAGCAAAGTGAAACAACGAAGGAAAAGAAAAATACATAAAAATTTAGAACAAAAGGAAACAAATAATTTATTTGAAAAATAAAATAATTACTAAATTAGTTTTTTATTTTAATCAAAATTAATTTTAAAAATTAAAATATTAATAAATCAACATATTTTTAATTAAATTTTAATTAAATAAAATAAAAAGGTTTCTTGGTAATTTATAAATAAAACCAAATTAATTCATATTTCAACGATTTCTAGTTTAAAAAAGTAAAATTTAAAAAAGAATACAAAACAGAGAAAATGAATCAGGATTATCAAAGATAGCAGCCCTCCATTGTTTTGTTTGTGGAGTGTAGATGACTCCAGACTAACAACAAAAAATATTGACAGAAGAAAGGAATTATTAGGAAAAATAAAAAGTGAAACGTAAAAAAATAACCAGCGGCATGCAAACTTGGAGATTTATGAGTCGAGGAAGCCATCTTGAATTTTTTTACTAAATTTATTTTAAGTCTCGTCTAATGATAATAATGTGACAAATTTAATATTTACACATAAAAATACAAAAGAACTTAAATAAGTCTCTGCGATCAAAGAGCACTTATTTTTTAGCGCTAAGTTTTTTTTAAATTGCGATGCGATCATTTCCACATTATTGGTTTAATGAATCTCTATATTGTTGCGGATTCTTTAGAAAAATAGAGCTTACTTTTTTTAATTGCTTTTACACTATAAAGGTTTTAAATTTTTTGACGTCAGAGTTTTTCTTTCAAAACATACAATAACAAACAACCAAAGTTGTTGACAATTATAAATGAAAAACATGATTACAAAAAAATTGAAAAAGTAAAAAATGTCTCACTATCAAGAAGATTTTGCGGCTATATTTAAAATGGCGAACAAGAATGCTAATGGAACGTTGACTTTGGAAGAGCTATCCAGCCAAATGAGAGCTTTTGGTTATCGCAACATTGATAAGCCACTGGAGGTTGAGTATTACGCAGATCATTTTTATTATATGTGATAAATAAATAAATATATATGTAGTTTTAATACTAAATTAATATATCAAACTATTCTACAACGCGTAGCGTTGCATTAACCACCAACATATATACTGATTTGACATATATGACAACAATGTATGATATAAAAATAAAGGATTTGATAATCACATAATATCAATTATAAACCTACATTAAAAAATAAATGAACCCATTAACGATGTTACAAATTTGTATATTCAGATTTACTTTTCTAGACTTGGTGCTGACAGATATGGAATCAGTCTTGAACAGTTTTTGGGATCGATGGACTGTGCGCCACATCAACTGCACAGGTAGGTAGGTACCTGGGCACATCCATAATCATCATCATTTTTTTTTAAATACATCAACAAACATACAGGCATGGAAGTACACAACAAATGCAAGGTCCCACTCAAACATTTTCCATTCATGTGTACTTAAATACACACGTAAACACACACGCACATACACACACACACACGTAAATACATAAACGTAGGTCATAGATACATGTACTACACCACATATAAACACTCATGCATATGCGTAATCACGCATATGGTCACGTACACACACAACACAACTTTGGGCAAATAAATAACAATGGAACATTTATTACTTTTTATGATGCTATTTCATCTGACTGCAACTCAACCGACCGCACCTATCAGAGCGGCGTATTTGAGGCGAGTTTTCAGAGAGTACGACAAGGACGGCAATGGGAAGTTGGATAGGAGGGAGTTCCATGATATTTGCTCCAAGCTGGGAGAACGATTGACCAAAGAAGAAACTGAAGTTGTCATGATGGTCTTAGATAAGGTTTTTTCGTTTGTTTGTTTGTTTGTTAGTTCGTTCATTTACTTATTGTTAGTTCATTTTTTGTTGAAATTACATAAATTAATTTGTCAATGCAGGTTTTTTGGTTTATTTCTGTAGCAAGTATTAGCGAGAAATGACGTCACACATGCGTCATATAAGGTTTTTAATTAGCTTAACACAAGGTAATTCTTGAGACATTAAAGTGCTCGTTAAAATGATTGCAAATGCTTCCAGGTCAATGTTAAAGTTTAAGTGCGTTATTTTAATCCCATTGTTAAAAAGTCAAGGCTTATTTATTCATTCATACACTAAATAGCTGGCGTTCTCATCAAATTCCAATTTGTCATTACACAATATTTGATGTATTATGCCGCCTATAGTACTTAAAATATAAAGTTTTAACTATAATTGATTACAATTTTTATTAATAAGTCTAAAATTTGTTCTAAATAGAACCTGAATTCCTACATTGATTTGGAAGAATTCATCAGCGCTATCAACCACAAAGCTGTTAATTAGGAGTAGAAAATAATAACTGGATGAACAAACAAATAAACTGATGATTAGAAACATTATTATTTTATTTACCTAGATAGGGTTTTACCCGGGTGGTTTCATGTTTGAAAAGTGCACTTGTTATACATTTATCCGCAGAACCTTTCAAATAAATTTTTATTTTGTATGACAAAATAAACTATTTTATGTACACAATCAGCTTGCTAATTTTTTTCAAAGATAATAAATTCATAAGATATATATCTAATGACCAATACTAAGTCATACTAAATCTAATAGAAAAACTAAGTCAAACGGTTTTATTGACAAACAAGGTTTAAAATTGTAAATACATTCAAAAAAACTAGCAAAAAGGTTGTTTCTCGTATGAATTAAATAACTCCACTTGATTCTTTGGTAATCATTTGCGACAAACACCGACCTGCTTGCAAAGCATTCCGAACTTGGTCGTAATTTAAATTTTAAGACACTAAAACCCACATCACATGACGTAGGTAAGATAAAATGACGTACATGTCACATGACCACAGAACACTCATCTACATGCAAACACCACATCGTTAGCAAAAGACGTAACAAACAGTTTCTGAATTTCCGCCAGGCAGCATTCGAACACTTTTGCCATCTGAGCCAGCCAATCAACCAGCCCGCCAGAGCTTGCTCACTATCTGACAAAAAGTTAACCTGGATGTTTGAAGATGGATTTTTATTTTAAAGTGAAATTCAGAACTTGCAGTTTTCATAATTTAAAAAAAATAAAATGGTCCAAATTATTTGGCAAGGGCAACATCAAGTTTTATGAAAAGTTTAAACTTGCGTAACGTCACGGTAATACATACACAGGTGTTTTCATAGATATATTTTTAGGTTGAGACACAGTACAATTTTTTGTCTATCATTGTTTGACTGTATCTCTGAGTGGGATTGCAATCAATTGTTTTTCATTATCTTATCTAGCAGACAATAATTACATTGACTTTTAATTTTCTGTTCAACGACAACTACGTATAGAATATTGAATTCAAATTGCAACATCTATTTCAATAAACATTATCTAATTGATACGAATGTTATCATGGAAGTGTTATAAAATTTACGGTGGTTATAGGCTAAGTTTGAATATAAAATTACACGACATGCTCGTTTTTTGAAATCAAAGTCAATATGATTCGCGAAACTACGCTGCTTGTTAGCTTGTGTTTGTTGTTCTGTGCTGTTTCGAAAATTTCCTCCCAAGGTAACATTAGAATTGAAATCAAATTTCAACAAAAACAGTATTCAAACGATCATAATTGAATGAATTGGATATTTTTTGAGAAAACATATAAAGGGCATAAAAATAGTGTAACAAATGTATACTTCAACAGAACATGAAGGCAGACTGCCGAGAACTTTCCTTCCTTCGCATTACAACCTCTACCTGGAACCTCACCTAGAACTCGATAAACCACCATTCCCGTTAATTGGACAGGTCAAGATTTATTTCAAATGCGTCGAGAGGACAAACAATCTTACACTGAATGCACTAGGTTTGTTTGATTTCTACTTTAAAAATGTTTAAATTACTTGATTTATCGTAAATCGTTTATTTTTTGAGCATCACGTTTTATTGTACTGGCAATAACTTTTAACAGTAAAAGTAACAAAAACTTTCAAACACTAATTAACTGTTTTATTGAACAATTTAAACAAAGGACTAGAATTGGGCATCGCCAACATAACTTTGAAGCAGCTGACGATATCTCAGAACCACTCCGTACCCAGGATCAACGTCCTCATCATCAACGACTACAAGCAAATCATTCGCATGATAGTCGATCGGGAGTTCCAGGCGGGCTTCCAGTACACCATCACCATCGACTACAAAGCTAACCTCACTGAAAATGGATATGGAATGTACGCTGTTCCCTACCTCGATAAGAATGGACGCACCAAGTAAGTGTTAACCTCATCGTTACTGTGTCTCAGGGATTAATTAGAATTTTTAAACTTATAATACCTTAAAACGTTTAAAATAATTTCACTTTAATTCTGTTAACTTTCGTCATTTTATTATCTCAACAAATCTAAAATCAAATAACTATAGTAACCTAATATAACATTTAATCTGCAATTCTTTTTGATGATCAAATCTGTTTTTAAATAAGGATAATTTAATTTGACGACGTGTCATGTTAAAAATTTCTGGACATAAAGATATTTAGTAGCGACACAGTTGGAGTCGATAGGAGCGAGAAGAATGTTTCCAGGTTTTGATGAGGTGGACATGAAAGCAACCTTTGATGTCATCGTTTCGAGGAGGATGTCACACACGTCACTCTCCAACGCTCCAATCGTCAGCACACACGCTGGGTTCTTTTTTTTTCATTTCGCTCCTTCTCAATTTGATTTTTATTTAATTTATGCAATCGTGCAATTTGAAAAGAATAATAATTTTAAATTGTCGGCAAAATTGAATATAGGGAAAAAATATATGAAACTTATTAACAAGCTTCTTCAATCAAAAATTTAATGAAGCGCCGAAGGTTGGTTGAACGATGTCTACGAGCGAAGTCCGTTGATGAGTTGTTACTTGCTGGCAATCGTCGTCGGAGACCTCCACTACATGGAATCCAAGGTGGATGCCAGCACCAAGGTTCGAATAATCAATCAATCATTAATCTAATAATCACGTGACCGACCACAAAATTTAATACAATCATGAAATACATTTTCTGCAAAGTTCGTTCATTTAAAGGCCCAAAGAAAAAATTAAAATAAATACAAAACATAGCCAGACTACGAGAAACATTTTGTATTATTTTCTGCTTTTATTCTGGTTTCTAATATAACCAACATTCTTCAGTTCAGATAAATTTTTAAAATTTCGTCCATTTAAATAATCGTTTTTAATATGAAAATTTAGTTAAACAGAATATGGTGAGTAAAAAAAGTCATCTACTTTTTAAAAGTTTTCAAGCCCTCTACAAAAATTATTATTAGCAAGACCACATACGCCACATATGTATTATGCTACTTATGCAGCGATAGTTATAACGTCGTTATATTTTATTTTTCACCTTACAGTACAAAGTGAGAGCTTACTCTACAGAGCGATATGTCCCCTACATCTACCACCCCAGCCAGTATTTCACGGTTCAAATTCAAAAATGGTTGGAAAAAGAAACAAATGTTCCTTACGCTCTAAAAAAATTGGGTATGTCGTTTGTTTTGCAGCATCAACAAAATTAATATTCAGAATATCTGGAAAAATACGCCAAAGTGTTACTAGAAATAACTTTAATGTAACAATTTCAGATCACATAACTATTTCGGTGATTGGTGGAGCCATGGAGAATTGGGGCTTGATTATTTACGCGGAGAACGTTCTGCCGATGAGCAACCAGACTTCCACAGCTTCCGGCTACTACACAACAGCATTCATAATGGCTCATGAACTCTCCCACATGGCTAGCAAAATGTTTACAAATAGTTTGATAAACATTAACTAACAGGAATCGCCAATAATTATAGAAAGTCATTTGTGTTTAGGTTACAAAATTTGTGATACTGTTTGCTAAACCGAATAGTCCTGCTAACAATCTTTCAGTTGCTGCAGACGCCTTGGTTATTTATATCCATGGTAGACGCAAACCATACCTCCATTTTTACAATTATGAAACAAGTCATTATTGAAACTTTTAATAAATATTTTATTTCTCAACGATATTTCTATTGGACACCTGACAGTGGTACGGCAACTTGGTGACGTTCGAGTGGTGGACAGACGCGTGGCTGAAGGAGGCAATCGCTTCCTACTACAACTTCTATCCACTGGAGGCTCTGGGATGGAACGGGGTAAACATAATCATTCGATTCACTTGGTCATCTCACTAAATATAATGTGGCATAAAACATGATGTACAGGCTGAATTGCATCAGTTGGATGGGGTGGTGCCCTACATGGAGTTGGATCAGACAAACAGGTCAACACCGGTCAGGATAGTCATCAAGTCACCGCAAGATGCGTACCAAGCTTTTGCCAAGAGTACATACATTAAGGTTATAATCCTACCTATAGAGTCATAATTCCACAATGAAGCATCTTTTTATAATTAAAAACTGTTAAATTTCATTCGCGAATAGTCGTTTTGATTTTTATTTTGTAAATTGAAAAACAAATTTCATTAAACAAAATGATAAACTGTAAAAATTGTAATAGCCAACTAGAAACAGCTGAAATGCAATTACGACAAATCCAAGAAGAATTAATTTCAAATAATGAATCATAAAATTACTAAGGGAGGATCTCTGATCCGAATGATGGGACAAATTATGACTGTGCCTGTCCTCAAACTGGCTCTAACAGTTCGTCTTCATACATAATTTTAAACAAAATTTCTCGCTTTTATCACAAAAAAATTATTATCTAGTATATGTATAATATTTTTATATTAATGTAGTAATTTTAAAATTACTGCATTGCTTATGGTCTTTTACCAGAATATTTATATTATTATTATACATTATTAATTAGTTTTATTTGGATACTTTAATAAGTAAAACAATTGATGGTAAAATCGAAACAGAGATACCTGAACAAATACCAGTACAGTGTGGCGAACAGCGACCAGTTCCTGCAAGTCTTAACCGAAGTTAGGATTCACCGCGTCAACTAACGATCATTAAATGATATTATGATGCTACATTATATTCTAGTCTACAAAACTGTTTATAAATAATTTGAGATTAATCAATCAACCAATCAAACAACTTTACCAATCAATCAACTCACCAACCAGCAAGCAAAAGACAGCGGGATAACTTATCCGGATGGTAGTACCATCAACTTCAAGACGCTGATGGATCCCTGGTTGGATCAGAAGGGATTTCCCATCCTGAAGGTAACGACAAAAAATATTTTTTTGCCTAATTCAACAAGTTTACTTTTTAGAAAATGTGAGAAATATGAATTATGATAGCGTGTGAATAAAAATGAAATTTATTGAAAAAAAATTAACTGTTGAAGATTATTTGTTATAAATTAGCTGATAAAAATTATTTATTCATAGGTGGTGGACAACAACGACGGGACAGCCACAGTAACCCAGCAACGTTACTTCAACCCGTCCAACCAATCAGATTCCGTGGTCAGTCCCTACGGGTTGGTACTCTAGGTCTATAAATGCGTCCATGAAAGAATGAACTGATAAGTTACTTAATTATGAAACGTTGATTGTAAATGAATTAGTAAGCCAATAAAATTAGAATTAAGGATTTGGTTTAATTAGGTTTTGACATGAAAGTGCTGCTCAAATAGAGACCTTTATTATTCATTGTGACTCAGGTACAAGTGGGACGTACCTATCCACCTCCTAGATGACAAGAGTTCCCCGGCTGATTGGAACAAAACTCCAAACTACTGGCTGAGAAAGACTGATAAAGGTTTTTTTAAATAATGTTAAATATTTGAAAAATTGTAAAATAACCACAACTGCTCATGTCCACTATTAAGTTTGTTCCTTTGACGTGGTTTCAAGTTTTGGTATAATGATGAGTTAGTTATCTTGCTAGAAAAATTAGTTGTTGAAATCAGAATTTGTAATTGGGTTTTCTTGAATAAGTTTGTTCGTACTTCTATTTAATGCGCAATTGACAACTGTACGTACATGCACTCAAAAAATTATATTTCAGATTATAGTATTTTTTATTTTTTATCAGAGTTCTTCAATTACACTCAAAGTTTATTTTGTACAATTAACTGAAGCAGAGCACTGATTGACTTTGTTATATTAAAATTATTTCCAGAAATCAAAATTAAAATCCCGAAAAGCAGTTGGTACATAATCAACCCGGATCAGAAATTTTATTGCAAAGTTTTCTATGATAAGAAACAAAGATCTCTTCTGGCACCAAACCTTATGGTTCATACATTTTAAAAAAAAATTTGATTAAAACTTGATTAATTGATTGAAACCTTTTTTAAATTTAAAAAGAAATTACCGGTTGAAACCAGGGCAAATATTATTGACGACACTTTTGGCCTATCGAGGTTAATTTTACACTGCTTAGAATTTGATCGAGCTGATGGAAGTTCAATAAATGTATCAAAAAAAGTAGTTTGATAGATATTGTATGCAAGTGATTAAAAACTCGACATATGGATGAAGATTGAAAAACAAAACACCAAAAAGCAATTCACTAAATAAGAAATTTTAGTAGAACATTAGAGTATTATTAATTAATAAAGGGTTCAGAGGCAAATGATCAGAGTAAAACTTGTGAAAAATCCCACAGGAACGCGTACTACGGAGCCACCGACGCTTACGACAACACTCTTTCAATAGGAAGTGATCCATCTTATAATGTCTGGAGTTTGACCTTGAGGCACGTGTATGACCTTGAAGCCTTTTACAGGAAGGAAACTTGGTTTGCCAAGCATACGGTTAGATTCGTTGATTATTTTAGCAAAAAAACCTTTTTTTAAAAATTAATGAGCCTTTTTATAAAATCAACGCAACGGTCTTTAAGGGTTAAACGAAAAAATTATAACAATCAAATCAATGAAAGACAATTGTAAATGTGCGTATTTGATTTTGACCAGATTCTTAGAGCTATTCGTTAATTAAATATAAACGAAAGAACGATTAATTGAAAAATTATTTTTTGTGATATAAAACATCTCAAAAAGAAATATTAGAAAAAAATTTGAAAAGCTGTTCAAAGCTTACGATGAAGTTTGTCATTTCAGACATATTTTGCCAAACACGCCGATGCACTGCTGAAAGAAGTTGGATATGAATTTAAAGTTGGCGAGCCCATATCAGATACGTGAGGAGGAAATTGCTGATGTTATTATTTGTAACTTCCAATTTTTATAATTTTGTTTATAAATTTATTGAACATTTTTTTACTCAGTTTATTTTCTAAATTTATTCTACGAATTATTCTGAAAAATCATTCAAAATTATTTTTCATCAGTTTCTTAAGACGAGATGGAATATCAGCCGCATGTTGGTTCAAGAGCAGCACTTGTTTGCAGTACATAAGGACGAAGTATCAAGAGTACAAAAAGAATCCTAGTCTCAACTTGTTTGTATTCATCTATATGTATCATGCTTGCATATAAACAGTCAAAGGTTCTAGAAATTCTGTGATTTTATGAAATGTAATGAACATTTTTTGAAACAAATGTATTAACTCAATGGAGAACATCCAAATCACACCACAAAAATCCTGCAGAGTAAACGCCAACCTCCTGCCGACCACATTGTGTGACGGTGTGGCCCAAGGAACGACTGCAGATTGGAATTTGATGGCCAACGAATATGGAAAAAGGAAGAACTCTCCCATCATGGAAGAGAGGCAGAGTCTCTTGTATGCCCGTACCTGCACTCCCAGAGAAAATGAATTGCAACAGTTCACTTTTTTTTATTGTTCACTTACTTAAAAATATGTTTCAAGTTGAAAAATTACAGAAATGAATTGAACGTTTGAAATTTTGAATTTTTTTACTTTGAAAAGGATTTTTGACGAGCTTCTGAAAGGAAATGGTACTTTCTTCAACACAGCTGACCTGGGCTCTGCATCCATCTACCTGGCAGGCACTCAGTACGGAGCCAGAAAATACTGGGAGTACTTGAATAAAAACTGGAAAACTTTTCCAAATCAGTTTCGTTTATTTTCTCAAAATTTTTTAGAAATTTAATCAACATTAAAGTTAAAATAACAACGGTATGTTTAAATTTGTGTTTCAGTCTGAACAAATTATCGATAATGTCTGCCATTACTGAGACATGGTACACGTTCGAACAAATTCAACAGGTTGGTTTGAAGAATATCTTTAACCTTTTGACTTTCACATTCAGTGAATGCATGGTTTTACAGACAAATTATTTGCTTTTATTTTAACATGTCGTCATAGATTAAACGCAAACCATCATTTTTTAAAATTATTTTCTTCATATTTTCATCGTAAATTTTTTTCATTATTTGATTACTGACTAATATTTGTTTAAATAAACGGATAATTTTTAAAAATTATTAAACATTCTTCCCATATCAGTTGAAATCCTTCCTAAACCAGCAAGAATTGACAGCTAACGAGAGGTTGATGATGAACGAATATTTGCTAAAGACCGAACAAAACTTTCAATTTTACCGAGACAATGCAGTCGAGTTAGGTTGGAATTTATCATTAACGCCATCCTTTGTCATCGTCATCTTCGTCATCAAATTTGTTGCTGTCGTCATCTCTTCCATTTCATTTCCTGTTATAGGGCCATTAAGATTTACTTAATTTTAAGATTATTTCTAAATTTTGATATGAATTTTCAAATTTTGTATGCGTTCTCATAAACAAAAACTTTACAACGTTAGGAAAATGGTTCAACAAACAGTCGCACAGCGATGAAGAAGATTTTGAAATGACGTCACTGGAACGGAGACCAATCAGAATGCCTGATTTTAAGATGTGGAACACTATTGGCCGAAGTCGCATTGACAAGTTTTTTGAGAGTAAGGGAAGACACGTGGAGATGGAGTCTGCGATGTCTGTCAAAAAAATTATATTTAGCAAATAATTAAATACCGACATAACATATTATTCTCAATTAATAAACAACTTCATCAGCAAATTTGTTTTATCTTTCAATTATTATTTCATTTCTGAGAAAGAGATGTGTAGTAAAATCACGTCTATATTTCTTATAGTTTGCGAATTTGTATTTTTTATAACCAAAAAAGTTTAAACATCAAAAAAATATCAAATAAGGGGTAAAATAAGGAGTTTGCTTGGGGCACGTTTTGTAGTCTATAGGCCTATGTCACCCTGTATATGATGATCGTACATAAATAATGGTTGATATGTTTGAAGCAAATAAATGTTCAAAGCTACCTTCTAGGATTGTTAACATAAATAATAATAATATTATCGTTTTTATAATAACAATTATTATTATTATTGTTATTGTTTTTATTATTATTATATTAGCTGTTGCCACCCAACGTTATTTTAGTCGTAAATAATTTAAATTGGAAAAATATTTTCGTTAAAAATTACAATGAAATGGCTGTGAAACGCCAAGTAGAATCAATGAATAATTTTTTATGTTAATAATAATAATAATAATAAAAATAATAATAACAATAAGAATAAATAATAATAAATATAAAATAATAATAGACATAATAATAATAAATAGGAATAATAAATAATTAATTTCCTTTGAATGAACGGGTCTGACCGCGCTTATAATATAAATCAATAACTAACAATAGATGATAATAATAATAATAATTAAACATAATATTAATAATAATAAATTGTTATACAATCAATAATGCAGGTGTGTGTATAAAAATCCAAGCAAAAAAGTTGAATTGAACGTAATGAATTTAAAAAATTAACGATCATAATTGTAATATTAATAAGTATTTGTGGTAAGAATTGTAATGAAAATTAGAAAAGAGTTTATCATTGTTTACTTGTATCTCTGGATGCGATTAAATTCAATTGTTTTTCGTTATCTTATCTAATACATTGACTTTTCTACAATGGTTGTATGTAGTCTAATGATAAAACGTTCTGATTGAAAATATATTTTTAAATGCGTTATCAAATTTTAAAAATAAATTATCAAAAACGTCTTATCACTGCGTTAAGCTTTTGAATGTTAATTATAAAATGCGATGATTTGTTCGTTGTTTTGAAATCATGTCCAATATGATTGGAAGAACTGCACAGCTTGTTAGTTTGGGTTTGCTGTTTCTCTCAACTGTTCCGACCATTTTCTGTCAAGGTTAGATCCAGAATTAAATTGAAACTAAAACTTATACAAGAATGAAATGAAATATTAAAACTTTATCAAAATTACAAGAACAAATATAATACAATCTTTTGAAAACAAATTTATGAAATTTTAATAATTTTGAAAAATTAAAAAATTAACTATATTAAAACTTCAACAGAACATGAAGGCAGACTTCCGAGAACTTTTCTTCCCACGCACTACAACCTCTACCTGGAACCTCACCTAGAACTCGATAAACCACCATTTCCTTTAATTGGGCAGGTCAAGATTTATTTCACATGCATCGAGAAGACGAACAATCTTACACTGAATGCACTAGGTCCTATTGATTTATTTGTGTATATTTAATTGATTAATTAACCTAGTATAATATTGTTGGGTGCGTTGAATTGTCATGTCATTGAAAGACCTCGTCGAGAAGGTTGATTGGCAAATTAATAGCGCCTATATTGAACAACTCCCGTTTCATTTAACTGCTGACAATTTTTGTTCAGAAAGTCCGGTCCATTTCTGCCATCTCTCATCTGAAGTTATTTGAAATGTCCTATAGATGAAAGTCTAATTACTTTGTTGCCCTTTGCTAAACTAAATTATTTTCATCAAACAAACTGAATATTGAAACGTACAAAATTTGTTATGGCTCTACATTTTTTGGGGGAACAACCCAAAAAATTTTTCATTTGTCATAGTTTTTGCTCATATTATTTGTAGTAGTTTTTGGTGTATTTTTTGATGTGTTGCATGTGTTGTGTTGTCTTTTTTTTTGTCCATTCTTAATTGGCGCAATTTTTTGTTCTTATTCATACTTGCAACTTGCAGTTTTTAAATTTTGTGTCCTATCAAACAGGACTAGAATTGGGCATCGCCAACATAACTTTGAAGCAGCTGACGATATCTCAGAACCACTCCGTACCCAGGATCAACGTCCTCATCATCAACGACTACAAGCAAATCATTCGCATGATAGTCGATCGGGAGTTCCAGGCGGGCTTCCAGTACACCATCACCATCGACTACAAAGCTAACCTCACTGAAAATGGATATGGAATGTACGCCGCTCGCTATCTCGATAAAAATGGACGCACCAAGTGACTTCATTGCGCTATTTATGATGATAAAGTTGAATTCAATTTTTCTAACCGCATACAAGCTAAAACTTGTTTTTAATCCAAATATTATAATTTCGATATAAAATCATTTTTAAAAACTTCGATACAAAGGTATTTGGCTGCCACACAGTTGGAGCCGATTGGAGCGAGAAGAATGTTTCCAGGTTTTGATGAGGTGGACATGAAGGCAACCTTTGATGTCATCGTTTCGAGGAGGATGTCACACACGTCACTCTCAAACGCTCCAATCGTCGGCACATACGCTGGGTAGGTCGTTTGACTTCATGTTCATTGCTTTAAAACTCCTCTCAATGCAGTTTAAGAAAAATTGAGCACATACTTATATAAGTTTCATCATTTTTGTAGTTAAAGGATTTTCTTTACTAGCGCAAAAAAATTATAATTTTTCAGTTGCATTGGCAGGGAAGGACTGCTTCCTTCACCAAAAACGATTTTTGAAACTTGTTGGGAATAGTTTTTTTAATTATTCTAGCTTTTCTTACAACAAGCAATTTCTATGATTTAATGGTTTTTTCAAATACAAAAATACGTGTTGAGCAAAACACTTTTACTAACATTTTCAAAACCTCTAAAATCTGTGGCAACAAATTTCAGATGACGCCACTAGATGTTTCAAATATGTTGCAAATTAGTTTAAAATAATTGACAAAAAATTAAAAAACTTATTAAAATTAGCAAGCTTCTTTAAACAAAAATTTAATGAAGCGCCGAAGGTTGGTTGAACGATGTCTACGAGCGAAGTCCGTTGATGAGTTGTTATTTGCTGGCAGTCGTCGTCGGAGACCTCCACTACATGGAATCCAAGGTGGATGCCGGCACCAAGGTTCGTCGCCGGCACGGACAATTGTATTAAATTGTATTAAATCACATTAATGACAACTGCGAAATGTTCCAGCCACAAGATATAATATTGGCTTGATTTTTAAATATTCACGATGTTGAATAATTCTGCTGAATTGCTCAAATTAAAATTACATGAAGTACTCTAAATTGCAAATACAGAAATAGTATTTTCAATTTTTCAGTACAAAGTGAGAACCTACTCTACCGAACGTTTTGTCCCCTACATCTACCACCCCAACAAATACTTCACGTTCCCAATTCAAAAGTGGTTGGAAGAGGAGACAAATATTCCTTACGCTCAAAAGAAAATGGGTTTGTTGCTTTTTTAATTCGTATAAAGTTGATTTTTGATAATTTAAAAAATAATCCGAAACATTTTCAAAGTACCGAGACCTATGATAATTGCTGATCCACTTCCAGATCACATTACTCTTTCGACGTTTGGAGGTGCCATGGAGAACTGGGGACTGATTACATACGCAGACAATATTTTGCCAGTCAGCAACGCCACTTCAACGGCCTCTGGTTATTACACGTCTGCGTTTGTAGTTGCTCACGAACTTTCACACATGGTTAGTGAAAATGTTTTGGAACTTCATGCTTAAATACTAACTTTTTTAAAATAATTTTTTGATGATTAAAAAACGTAAAATAAGTAAGTTGTAATTTTTAATATATGCCGTACAAACCTTGTAAACTAGTTATAAATCACGTCAATTTATTCAAGTGGTACGGCAATTTGGTGACATGCGAGTGGTGGACACACTTGTGGCTGCAAGAGGCCATGGCTTCCTACTACAATTTCTATCCACTGGATGCCCTTGGATGGAGAGGGGTGAGTTTTTGCAACGACTCACTTTGCCAGGACGCTCTCAAAATTTGCTTTAAATTAATTTATTGAAAATTACATTAAAAAATGTGAAAAAAATGACTGCCCATCAAATATTGGACATAGGCCGAATTCCATCAGTTGAACGGCGTAGTGCCCTACATGGAGTTAGATCAAACAAACAGGTCGACACCGGTCAGGATAGTCATCAAATCACCTCAGGAGGCATCACAGGCGTTTGCATCGAGTACATACGATAAGGTCTGATATTATAATACCTTATGGTATCATACAGTATCACGTAACACCACTAACGTCACTTTATTTCATCGTATAGAGCATCCTTCAGTCATATTCCATTGTATCTTGTCATCACCTAGGGTTGTTCAATAATATCCTATTGATGATATTTTTTTATTATGCCATATACTGTCAGTTCGTTATTATTTCAAAACTTATGTTTCACTATTTCGCTTTATTATGTAGTGCAATTTTACTTAACATAGTTCGATTATTCTCACAGCAGATTTTGCGTGTGCAGAGTCATTTTAACTTTTTGAAGAAGTCTTGGTTGAGTTCAATTCAAAGATTAAATATAATTTATTGGAAAAAATTATATGCTAAAATTATTGAATGAATAAAAAATAAATATATAATGAACAAATATTGACAAAGGGCGGCTGCATGATCAGAATGATAGGACAAATCCTGACAAAGCCCGTTCTTAAACTGGCCTTAACTGTTTGTAATCGCTAACCATTATTATAAAATATCGATAATTATTATAAAAATTATTATTAGTATTATAAAAAGTAAAACTGAGAATAAGTTAATTTTTGTAAAAATAATTTAACGAAAAATAAAAAATCAATAATTTTTATCTACACATTGATTGTTTGATGAGTAATTCTTCAATGTTAATGTCCATCAGAGATACTTGAAGAAATACCAGTACAGCGTGGCCAACAGCGATCAGTTCCTACAAGTTTTTACCGATGTTAGAAACCATTTTTTGCAATTATTTAAATTTTTAATAGATATTAAAGGTTTAATTGGTCCAAATTATCAAAATAGTTTTCTTGACAAATAGAAATGTTCTTAAATGTCATCAATAGAAGAATCAAAATCTATTAGCAATAAGATTATCTTAAAATTTTTCATTACCGTTATTATTATTAATATAAATTTAAAAAACTGTTAATTTACTAAAAAATCAACCAACCAACCAGCAAGCAAAAGACAGCGGGATAACTTATCCGGATGGTAGTGCCATCAACTTCAAAACTCTGATGGATCCCTGGTTGGATCAGAAGGGATTTCCCATCTTGAAAGTAACGACTACAAATATTTTTTGCCTAGTTCAACAAGTTTATTTTTTAGAAAATGTGAAAAATATGAATTATGATAGCTTGTGAATAACAATGAAATTTATTTGGAAAAAATTAACTGTTGAAGATTATTTATTATAAATTATCTGATAAAAATTATTTATCCACAGGTGGTGGACAACAACGACGGGACAGCCACAGTAACCCAGCAACGTTACTTTAACCCGTCCAACCAATCAGATTCCGTGGTCAGTCCGTACGGGTTGGTAATTGATAATTAAAATGGCGAATTATGTTACCGCAGTTGAAATATTTGTAAAAAATGGAATAGCATTATGAATTATTAAAACATTGCTGACTGTATGAATGAACAGAATACAGACAAGAAATGGAAGAGAAAGTGAAAATTTTATCATGTTTTTAAAATTTCTAAATTGATTAACTGCGCGATCATTTAGTTTATATGAGTGAAACAAGCAATTATCTATAAAATTATTTTGATCTAATTGGTAACTTGAGTTGGATTAGTAATGCTGGCCCTTAAATGCAAAATCACAACAAAAACATTTCGAATCCAGATACAAATGGGACGTACCAATCCAAGTCTTGCATAGCAACAGTTCAACTGACTGGCTCAAAACTCCAAACTACTGGCTCAGAAGAACTGACAAAGGTTATTTAAAATAGTATAAAATAAATAGTTGCTTCGTAAATTATGTGACTGAAAATAAATATTTCAAATTTAGTGTGTATTGTTGACTGGGTGATATGTTGATATTTGTTTATTTGTTCTACTAAAAATAATGACAAAAATGTTTATCAATATTTCTAATCATGGTACAATATTTTTTGTTTTGAATTTTCAGAAATCAAAATAAAAATCCCGAAAAACAGTTGGTACATAATCAACCCGAACCAAAAATTTTATTACAAAGTGTTCTACGATAAGAAGCAAAGATCTCTCATGTCACAAAACTTGATGGTTCAATATAATTTTTTAAAACAAATTTTAAAAAAACTTGATATCTACTGTAGTTATAATAATTTTTCAACTTTAAAAACAGAGCGTGCCTGTTGAAACCACGGCTAACATTATTGACGACACTTTTGGGCTGTCAAGGTATGAATAAATTTATTTGTCATTTTTGAATTGGACGAAAATAAATTGAAATAATGTCTTATTGGTTCAGCCTCCGGCCGTTAAGTAAATTAATGAAAAAAATTTCCTAAAATATCGCAGGAACGCATACTACGGAGCCACCGACGCTTACGACAACACTCTTTCAATAGGAAGTGATCCATCTTATAATGTCTGGAGTTTGACCTTGAGGCACGTCTATGACCTTGAACCATTTTACAGGAAGGAAACTTGGTTTGCCAAGCATACGGTTAGATTTGTTGAACAATTTTTAATTGTGGACGATGATGAAAATAATATTAAATAAGGAGTCAAATCGAGGATAATCGTCGTTTTTAATGACAGAGTAGTTATGGAAGCAAAAAAATTAAACCAGAATTCTCTGGCTATTTACTGTCAAAATACTTCAACAAATAACAATATTGTAATTCAATTACCTTAAAAATTTTTTTTGTAATTTCAGACATATTTTGCCAAACACGCCGATGCACTATTGAAAAGAATAGGATATGAATTTGCAGTTGGCGAGCCCATATCACACACGTAAGAACGTGTAAACGTGTTGTTGTAACGTATTATGTTGATGATTTTAGACGCAAATTTGTTTGGTGATAATAATAAGGTGCTTGACTCTGACTCGAGATCAAAATGCAAAGTTCGGCCCTCATGTAGGCACCAATGATGACCCCTGCATGAAGACACATGTTTGATACTTTGTTCCGCTGATGCTGCAAACTTTTTTGAAAAGTTGAATTTAAGCCGTCTCTGAATCTACGCATTAAACTTCTATTTCTATATTTTATTAATTTTTAATTACTTTCTACTTATTTAAATATTGTTTAGATCTCAAGACCCATCCGTTTGCAAAATTCACTGAGGAGCGCTGTTGAACACAGCGCTGTTGGAAATAGCGTTTTGCTAACTAATTGATTGATTTATTGATAGTTTAGTTAAAATTATTTACGAATAATTGTAATAGTTATCTAAGACGAGATGGCATATCGGCAGCATGTTGGTTCAAGAGCAGTACTTGCCTTCAGTACATAAGAGCAAAGTATCAAGAGTACAAGAAGAATCCTAGTCTCAACTCGTTTGTATCTATTTCTGTTGGTTGTTGTTGCTTGCATATAAATATGTCCATTGTCCATGTTATGAAATTCTCTAAATTGATGAAATTTAGAGAAAAAACAGACGCATTATTCAAAACAACACATGCCAATAACACCACACTCAACCTACAGAGTGAACGCCAACCTCCTGCCGACCACATTGTGTGACGGTGTGGCCCAAGGAACGACTGCAGATTGGAACATGATGGCCAGCGAATATGGAAAGAGGAAAAACTCTCCCATCATGGAAGAGAGGCAGAGTCTCTTGTATGCCCGTACCTGCACTCCCAGAGAAAATGAATTGCAACAGTTTGGTTTCATTCTTTTATTACTATTGAGTTTTTAGTTATTTAAGGAAACGTTTCAAATTTTGATGTTTCTAAAGTTAAACAAATTTTGTTTCAAATAAAACTTAAATGATGTATTATTATTAAAATTTCATATTTTTATACTTTAAAAAGGATTTTTAATGAGCTTCTGAAAAGCAATGGAACTTTCTTCAACACAGCTGATCTAGGTTATGCATCCATCTATCTGGCAGGCACTCCGTACGGAGCCACAAAATACTGGGAGTACCTGGATAAAAACTGGAAAACTTTTCCAAATCAGTTTGTTTCGTTTTTATAACTTTTACATCTTGAATTGAAAATTAACACATTTAAAATAAGAAATTTAATTTGAAATTTATGTTTCAGTCTGAACAAATTATCGATTATGTCCGTCATTACTGAATCGTGGTACACCGTACAGCAAGTCAATCAGGTAGTGCTTCATAACGCTTCTCAATTATTTTAAAAATCTATCTACATGAATCTTTTTATACCAATTTCTTAATAGCTTTCAAACTAATGGACATATAAAAAGGCTTATGAGCTTAATTTGTTTTCAAAATGAGTTCGTTACATATTTTTCAATTAATTTCAATCAATAGTTTTTTGGAAAATAATATTTTACAATGATAATTTGCAATAAATTTCTATATTTTTGACCTTTATTCTCATTTCAGCTGGCAGCGTTCATAGCGAGACAGGATATGACGTCCCACGAGCGATTGATGATGAACACATATTTGATGAGGACTGAACAAAATTACAATTTCTACAAGAACAACATTGTCGAGTTAGGTTGGTGAAAATCACCATTTGTTGTGTTGACTGACGCAATCATTGCTGTCAACATTCGCGTCATCGTTGGCTATCATCCTCGTCAACAAACACGTTATTACGTCATCATCGTCATCACTCACGGCCTCGTTTTTTTCACAATTCTTGCCATCATTCACGTCGTTATCATCGTCGTCGTCCTTACCATCAAACTAGTTCTTTTGTAATTATCTTAATCTTTCAGTTATTTATATTTCACAAAATGTCTTTTTCTAACTCTTATATAAATATCTGGATTAAGTTTAGTTCTTTGAATTAGTTAAAACTTTAATCCTCTTATTCAAGTCATTTCTTTTACACAGATCTGCGTTATATGGGTTGCGTGCAATTTTATTTTTGTTCAATATTTACAATGTTCATAAACCTGGTAATGTGAATTTAAGGTGGTAACGTTTATGATGGTGATGATTCCCAACGTAATTTAAAAACTAATAATAATAAAGTCACATTATTCATATAAAAATCTTTTCATAATTAGGTAATTGGTTCAACAAACAGCCATTCAGTGACGAAGTAGATCTCAAAATGACGTCACTTGAACCAATTAGAATGTCCGATTTTAAAATGTGGACTACCATTGGTCAAAGTCGCATTGGTAAGTTTTTCGAAAGCAAAACGAGACATATCGAGACAGAATCGGTGATGCCAGAAAGAATTATGTTCCGCAAAGAAAACCAAATTTAATCATTCATTCAATTTAATTGACATTCATTTAATAGTCTTAATTCTAATAAATACTGTCATTCACCTATGTCTATTTTATTAAAACATATGAAATAGTTTTGAGTTTGCCTATGTCTATTGCTTTTTACAAACTAAACCAATTAAATAAATAAGATACTTTGAATTTTTGATTAAAAAAGTTATTATCAAACAATAAAATAATAAATGAATAATTGAATATTCACATATAAATAAACAAATAAGTAAATGCATATATTTACTATTTAGTATAGGTTTGAAAACATGCAGATATACAAAACATACATGAGAAATGAACACATGTGAATTTAGTTAGAACTCATAAAGCAGCGGTCCACACCACACGACATAGGCGCACGTATGATGAAAGTTAAAATGAGTGTATGATTGATCTCAACAAATTGCTAGGCATTCATTCTGTCCCTACTCTAGCACAGGCTTATTGTTTTATTAACATAATTAGGTGTGCTCGGAGATAGCTTAATAATGGGTCTTCGTATTTTACTGAGCGCCTCATGTACAGAAGATTTTTGTTGCTTTGAAAATACTAGGTGCGTCTCTCTCTTACTCTCTCTTTCTCTCTTTCCCTTTCTCTCTCTGTGTGTGTGTGTGTGTGGTGCCTGCGTTTTGAACTGTACAAGTTTGTTCAGCGCAGCGCATGAAATATCACGACACCTACTTATACAACAACTCTAGAAGAAGAATGATCGTTCGCTTGATTGATTGCTTACTTTCGCTTAATTTTTTTCATATTTCTCAATTAAATTTTGTTATATTAATTTGTACTTTCAATGAAAAAAATATAATATTTCTTCATATTACAATTTTGGAAAAAGATTTGAAATAGTTCGACGAGTTTGAAAGTGCCGCTTCTATTTGGAGTTGTCGTTGGTCGTCATTAATATCTGACAGAATGCCTTTTGGATCGTTGGACGATTTTATTATGTGCAAAAACAGTGAGATAAATTAATTCAATTATTAAGACTATTGAGAAGAACAAACAACATTAAATGTTGTATCACTTGAAATAATATCAAATTAGTGATTGATTAGCGTCAGAATTTCAAACTATATCAATGTCTAGATTTATAATTATTGTGGAATCTGTTTTTAAAACTTTAAAATTTAATGAAAAATAAATTTTTTTGAGAATATTTAAAAATTATTACATTAAAGAAAAATTTATTTTTCATTTTAAAAATTTGTCGGTTTTTTGTTAAAATTTTATTATTCTCAAATCCGATTATTTATTAAAAATTATAAAAAAAATTTCCAAACTTTTCCCAAACCTGAAAGGTCCAGGTTCATTGCGGGCGACAGGGATGATGATCCTGATTTGCGGACTGGCCATGCTGACCCTCGGCATCATCGATGTGGTACACTACGCTAATTGCATGACCCAAACTACAACAACGACACCGGCCTCTTCAATCTCAGCCACGAACACCTCAGTAGCATTGAACGCTACTGCAACAACAGCCGCGTCAGCGACGACCAATTCTGCTAATTCTGATTTTGAATTAACACAGATTGGTGCTGGCATCTGGGGTTCCATTCCTGTTAGGGTTTCTTGAAATACTAACTTTTTATGGATTTGTTGTTTGCTTTATATATTTTTTTTCCTGCTTGCTAAATTTTTCCTTGCTATTTTTCTTGCTGCTTCTCTTACTTTGTTTAAGATGGCCATTTTAAAATTATTTAAATCGGTTTTTATTTCAATCAATAAACTTTAACCATGAGAATGTTAGAAACGAGAAAAATTAGAATTTATACAATAATAAATTGAACGTTTAAAATAGTGATAAAATGATTCATCAAACTTGCTTAGAATGATTCAACAGAAATTTGTTAGAATGGCAAAGCATTATACATGCAAAGATTTACGCAGTTGTTCAAACGCAACAACACGTGAAAATTAAATTCATTAATTTGTGGAGATTTCTACTGCGAATGAAACTGAATAATAAAGATTTCAAACACCATCCAACAGGTCATCTTGACTGGAGTACTGGCCAGGCGTGGTCCATCATATCCTGAATACTCGGTGAGAATAACTTTTTGCAGAAAAGAGAATATTTTTATGTAAAATCAATTTGTTAAAAAAACATAACCTCAAAGCAGTCCGATTTTTAATAATTTCGTTACTATTGAAATTATACATTATACATCTTTTAAATGTTGAAAATCTGTTTCGTAATAAAGTATCATCAACTTACATCAATTTTTGTTACAAAAGTAATGAATTTATTAAAAAAACTTAGCGAAAAATAATTTTTTCTATGTCACCAGTTGAAATTTTTGGTCCTGTTAACGTTGGAAGCGGGTTTCGTATTTGCGCCGACTGTCCTCATCATCAGCTCCATTGACGCCAGCAAGGTTCTTATTTGATTGTGCCAACAAATTTAAACATTCAAGTAGAATTTGAAATTTTAGAAAAATTTTATTAGCACACTTAATTTTGTAGCTATTGTTCAATTCAAATAAATGGCTAAGTAGTAATGAAAAAAAACATTAAATAATGTCCAAGGCTATAAACCAGTGGCACGTGTTAACGGTAACTTAATAATTTGAAATTACAAAAATATTTTATTAGCATACTAAATTTTTTTGCTATTGTTCAATTCAAATCAACGTAAAAATTAAAAAAAATTACGTGCATTAGCCACAAATACCGAAATTTTTAGTAACATCTTCAAGTATTAACTACTTTGGCAAAATTGGACACAAACGCTTTACTTAACACTTACAAAAAATGGAAAAAAACAACAAATTGATAATTCATGACATGTACGTACACCCTTAGCAAGTGTATCTGTCCTGCACACAAATCAACAACGTGGCTGTGTCCGTAGCTTTGGCGGTCTTCTCAGGGCTGGCCACACTTCTCATCATGCTCATCAACTATCGCATGTGCTGCTCACACTTTGACAACTTCGTCGATGACGATAACGTGAGAATTATTTTCACTCGTTTTATTTAATTATTTAATTATTCAGTAATTATTTCGGAATCATTATTTAACGATGTAATTCATTAAATATGTTGGTTTATAATGATTTATTTAAAAATTTTTATTTTAAATGATTGAAATAATTTATAATGATCAGTGGCGGATCAAGACAACTGTGACGGAGGAGGGGCCAAGATTTTGAAAAATATTTGACGATCGGAGAGAAGGAATTTCTGAAAAAAGTCGATTGACCTGGGTTGGGGAGAGGAAATTTTAACAAAATCTTGATGACCGGGACGGGAAAATTTTCACGAATTTGTTTTGGAACATTTCTCACAGGGGGCTAACTTTTTTGCTAATGTCAATGTTCCCTTCAAAAACACTACTTTTTTCTTTAAAACAATGACTTTCACTAACTTGAAACACAACGTGGTGGCCATGCCCCCAGCCACCCCTTAGATCCGCCACTGATATATTGATACATTGGCATTTGTCATACGATGGTTTATAAAAACGAGGTAGCGAGCGGTATATTCGCTAATTTGGAAGCAGATGAGGTTCTATTGGTGAAATTTTTCCGCAAAACATTTCATTTTTATAAAAAAGCATCACAAGCCATTTTAATTTCAATTATTTGTAGGATGCTCTAACGAAGCATGCAGTGCGACCGAAAAAGATGTTCAACTTGTTTGCAGAGAAGGATCAGTTCATGAAATCGAACATTCCGAAGCAACCCCTGAACAACAATGGAGTGGATAGGTTGCCAGCCACCCTCCCCCAACCTACCAACACCATTTACGTACCATACAGCATCATGCGCTCAACTGCACCTCAACCACAATATCTGGGGGGACCTGGTATAACTCTTGGTGGAGGTGGAAAACTTATGACTAATAGCCTGTACACCCCTGGATCCATTTATCCAGTGGCCACTCAACAAGCAATTACCCCAGTAGTTGCAAACGCAGCTTCTGTTCAGCAGCTTCAAATGGTGGCTCCCACGAATGGAAACACTTCGAAAGAGCCGCCCTACTTCATAAGTTTCACGGGAGGTGATAGGATCAACACGAACATGTACCCTCAGTTGTACAAGATGGCTTGAGTTTACAGCGTCGTGTTGCTTCATATTGCACTCTCAAGTTATTGCTAAATCAAACAAATTTTATTCTCAGTTATCTTGAAAATAACTTATTGCAATTGAAATTAAACATTTTTAGCTTACTAGTAGGGAACTATTCAAAGTTTTCAAAACATTTTGATAATCTTGAGTTACATTACGTACGAAAGAGTAATGGAAACATCCCAAACTAATCTAAACTCATCGTGTTATTATATAAATAGATAAAAAATGATATCATTTCGTTTTAATTTTTATATATCTAATAATTTATCTAAAATAGATAAAAAACGTTTATATTTCTAATTAACTAACAAAATATTTAGCAAACACTTTCCATAACTTTATTATACATTAACCTATGATATCGCTTTGAGACCTGTAAAATTGTTCTTGTTCCATTACAATTTAAGGCAGTTGAATTGGCGGTCGGGGTATTTTTTCATGTAGTAAAACTTTTTTTTGAATCTGAATGGAACTTATTGAATGAAATAAATTTTTACGCTGAAATCTAATTACAACGTTCCATTTTTTGTAATTTCAATGAGCATTATTTTTCACACATTCTCAAACTTTTAAGAAATAAACATTTAAAAAATGAAATTAAATTCAACCAATTTTGTAATAGACGACTTACTACTAGCAATTAAATAGTATAAAGAAGTATGAGTTATTGAATAAATTCATCTTCTGAGATGAAAAAAAAGTTGAGTGCACAGGTTCAAATATAACTATAAGAAACTTTTTTATTTTATCAAATTTTTTTAGATATATATGCGTCTGAAAAAGATTTGAACAAGATCTGAAAAACTAATGAAGTTAGTTATAGAAGCAGGGTAAAAAAGATACAAGGAAAGTCTATAGTATATAAAAACATCAATAAATCAAATCAAAGTTTCGATTTCGCGATATCCTTAGCACAATTTCATTCAATATCATTAAATCTTAACGACTTGAAACGGATGTTTCCTATTCATAACCACATAAAAACTACTTTGTTCAATACTTCAATTTGTTCCTACATCGCTATTTTCATATAAAAATCGTTTTAGTCTGCGTAATATTAAATTACGGGCACATAATATTAAAGAAAATATTTTATTACAAGTTGAAACTGTGATTCGAACTGACAAGTGAATTAACTAATTAATTGAATAATTAATTGACCAATTAACAAATTAATTGATTGATTAATTAATTAATTAAATTTATAAACTTAACAAACGATAATAAGCCAAAGATAGCGATAATGACTACAATGTGGATGATTTCATAAAGACATTTAAAAAATAAAAAAAACTTTTAATATCAACAATACAGCCAATGAATATTATTATGTTATAATTATATTCTTATTATTTTATTACAATTTATATAATTAATAAATCAACAAAAAATTGTTGAAAAAATTAGGCATTCGATCGAAAGTTAGAAATTCAAAAGATTTGGTTTTGTGGAAAAAAATTAGATTTAAAAATTAAAAAATAGAAAAAGGCACTTTTTATCAACCAATCAACCAACTAGCTAGCAAATCAATCAATCATTCAATCGCTAACCATTCAACCAAAAAACGAGTCAACTGATTTATGAAAATAATTAAAATTGAATCCGTCTAGTTAAAAATATGGTACTTTGAAACTAATTAAAATTAATCAAAAGTAGTTTATCTTATTTTATTTCTAGACCTAAGAAAACATCATTTCACTTTTTTGGTACAAATCAATAATTAATTTCGTTACATAATCAGTGGAAAAATGCTCATTATTTGTTAAACAATTAGTTTTATCTCGTAAATTTCATTTCAATTGCAATTTTCAATCTTAAATGTCACAAGTTTAAAAAAAACTATAAAATATTATCAAATTTAAAACGCGTGAATTGTAAGAAAAAATGTGCGTTTTGGTTGGTGTCGTAAAAATTTTACTGTATTTAAAATTTTAAATTAATGAAAGTTAATTATTTGATTAATAGCTGGTTTCCTACCTTTTCTAAAGTACTTATCAATCATCACAAAACATCAAACACATGATCGAACGTTAAATAGCGATATTTAAAAAAAAATCAACTTGGAAAGTAAAGACAGCAAAGTTCTAGCAACCTAGTGTTACAAATGATTAACAATAAAATCGGCAACAAAGGAATATAGCATATATTGTTCTCATTTAAGTAACACAAATCATATATAACAGTGGTGCGAAGTTTTTGTCATATTTTTTTATAAGTCATTTAATGGTCACGTGGTATAGTAAAAGTCAACTTACTTAGTATTATATATAGAAAGATGATTCTCTCTCTCTCTCTCTCTCTCTTTCTTTCTCTCTCTCTCTCTATCTCTTTCTCTCTCTTTCTCTCAGCGTTGATACGTTATGCAAAAATAGCTTCAGAAGAAGTACAGTCTAAAACTTTAAAAGCAGAGTAAGGCTCTTTTTATTTATAAATATGTTTTATTTTCCAAACGTAGGAAACTTTTGTTAGAAAATTAGTCGTCCAGTTGAAATGTTAATAATGACAATTATTTTAACAAAAGTGTTGATGATACATACATACATTACACAAGTATCAATTAATAATGTGATGGTTAATATCAGGCAATCAGTTCAGTTGAATAGTATTTTCAAATAACATTTATAATGATATAAATATAATATCAATTATTACTATTAGTAGTAGCGTGAATAGTATTATTATTATTATTATTAGTTGTAGTAGTAGTAGTAGTAAGTAGTAGTAGTAGTAGTAGTAATACTTGAAATAATAAAGTAAGCATGGGACTCAATAAACAGTAACATCATACCCCATCATAAACTTCGCTAAGCAGCATATGGCTGGGAAAATTGATTTTTCCAATAAGTTAAATTTAATTAAAATACATTGGTTCCACTTCAAGTAACTCTTTCTTAATCTATGATCTTTTTTATATGAGCATACAGGCTATTCACTCATTCATTCATTAATTCACTCATTCACTCACTCATTCTTTTCTTCATCAATTCTTTTAGTCAATCGCTTTGTATCTCTGAGTTTTTCTTATTCAAATTTAAAATGAATGATTGCGATTTTAAACCGTGACTAAAAGATATTTAAATCATAAAATTAATTTTAAATTAAGCATCTGTTGGTATAAATTAAATACGTGTGACAAAAATTTCAAAATAAACTAAATTAGTTTAAATAAATATTGATTAATTGAAAATCCTAATTGCATGCATCTTAGCATGTCTCAATCGATTTGACCTAATCTACCAACTGGCAGAGAACAGACAGGCCTATTGTCCTTAAATAACATTGAATCTAATGTACCATATTGAACAATGACAGTTTAACGACGTTGTCAATTTATGAAATTAACATTTAGTAACATTAATATTTAATAACGTTGCAGCTCTTGTAATTTGACACTTGCAACCCTCTAACATTACAAGATGACTTGACAGCAAACACATCAGCAGAATGTCACATAGCACGACACAGATTTAATAAGTCAATGAAACATAAACAAGCGCACACCACACACTGCCTTTCTGTCCTGTACACACACACACACACACACACACACCTGCACACCCAGGCAAAACAAACACACACATAAACAAACACACACACCCAGGCAAACAAACAAACACACACAAACAAACAAACATACACAAACAAACAAACATACACACACTTGCATGCAAAACAAAAATAAATGTCATTTCAAATATTCATAATTTAAAAATTGCAATTAAGCGCAAAGAACATCAAAATGGGTGAAGACTGTTTACAATTAGAACCGAGCCAATCATCATCGTCATCTTCACCATCTTTTAATGCATATTAAGAAAATTTTAACTTTCAAGAACGCACTAAAAAGTAGAATAAATTAAAAAAATAAATAAAATGTCTCTTAAAATAATGCAAGTATTTACATTTAATATAATTTAATAGCACAAATTATGTATTTAACATAAATTCATATAACCGTATGAAATTAATAACATTAATTGTACATAATGAAATAATACAAGTACTCAATTATTATCATTATTAAGACAACATCCAGTGAATTTATTTAAGAAATTCCTCATCATCAATGTAGTTGCAGCAGTCCAAGAAGAGGAAGTAGACGCCGCTAAGTAGGGTCAATCCACCCCCGGCCAGGGTCATCCAGAAAGCCCACCCCAAGTGGGTCGTCGTGGCCTCGAGTGGCGAGGCCCCGTAGTCCTTGTTGGCGAACCCTCCAAATACTGCTACTGCTGCCGCTTGCACCACAACTGGGGTGAAAATATTTTAAATTATATTTATTGGCTATCTGACTTTTTTTGATTGAGTAGATGGAATTTGAGATTTTATGAAGTTGAAAATAAAAACAATTTCACTATTGTACATTTTAAAAAAGTTAATACAATTTTTTTTACAAAAGTTGTGCATTTACGATTTGTTCTGACATATACATATATTTTTCTGTATACGTGCGAGTGTACCTAAATAATAGCATATTTTGTTCTGCATATATGTTTGCGTGTGTACGTATGTGTGTGTGTGTGTGATGTGCAACTGTTTATATGAAACACCTTTTTACATGCAAGAACATTCGTGAAAATAGTTAAACTGCATATAAATCAGCTGATAGTGATAATGTCAACCGTACAGGTTTATCAGTCATGTGTCGATCTCAATTAGTTACCAACCAACCAGTCAGCCAATCAGCCAATCAGCCAGCCAGCCAGCCAACCAACCATCCAGTTTGCGATAACGCTATCTCTCCATCCTTTAGTCCTCACGGCATTATCGAGTTGAGCCACTGAGTTTAAACTAGTTTTGTTTACACAATTTTTCTTTTAATTAGTCAATAATTATTTAAAATGCCTACAGCATAACTTATTAAAGATACTGTGTATCTTATATTCATTTTGTCTTATATTCATTTGTTGACATATCATTTTTAAAAGACTTGAAAATGTTCCTTATAATTAGAAAATAATCAGAGGCTTCCACTGCTTTGCTTGCACGGGACCTTGAAACTGTAAGCCCTGCCTGGTGTACATTTGCATCCAACGATGTATTATATAGTGTACAAAACGTATTCTGTTCACGTGACTGCTGGCACGTTGATTCATGAATAATAGATGATTAGATTGCCATTATGCAGGCATGTGCGTGCGTACAACAACCACTCATTACATAAATATCCCAAATGGGATATTTTGATTGTGGGATAGAAAAGAATTGACTTTTCGGTATCATTTTTTATTACAAGCGTAATCGAATCGAGAACGTTTGATAATTTTATTCAAACATTGAAAATTATGATTAATGAATCGGCAGACATGCCTCCTTCACGAAGCAAGCGTTTGAAACATGCCTGTCAACGATTTTAATGATATGTTTATATGTGATTTATGTTTATATGATTTGTATATACAAACACACCCACACACACTCACGCCACACACACACACACACGCACACACACATATTTAACTAATTATATATTTGTTTATTTATTTTAGTTAAATTTAAATTTGCTTTTTATAAAATCAAAAAAAAAGATAAAACAATTTATCTCAGGATAATATAATTATCCTGCATGTCATACAACATTTACTGCTATCAAATACGTACTCCATTATAAGTTTAAAGGATGCATTTGTGGAGTGATGTTCACAAAACTTGTTAGCAGTTCTGAACATGTTCAGCCATGGCCGTGTGAACGATATGGCGCAACGTGGACAAGTAGCAACAAGCAAAACTTTAAACTGTTTGTTGACGATCGTGAGTGCCTTTCCATTAAAAGAAATAATGAGTTCATTCTAACTCTTACTCACTTAATACTCAACATGAATAACGACGAATAGTAAAATTACTAACAACAAGCCTAGTACTAAACACCATAAGCGCTGTAGTAGTAATTTCAACAATCAACGTAGTATTAATTAAAATAATAGCAGTAGTAGTAGCTATAGTAAAAATTTAGTATTCGCGTATGTATTAACTTGATTTAACGATAAAAGAAATCAGAGATGGAAGTTAATTATGTTGTTAGGTTATTTTTTGAATTTTATTGTTTATGTTTTATATTATAACGTTTATATATCTCACTCCAACACTAGCTTACATACACGCATGCATTAGATTAGAGTGATAAACTACACGTACAAATAATTTATATGATAACTACTTATTATTAATTTTAACTTTAAATTATAACATTTTCTTAATAATTCAGTTTTTCAATTTTACCATTCAAGTAAGGCAGGATAAACATGTGTGTGTGTGTGTATGTGTGTGTGTGTGTGTGTGTGTGTGTGGTGTGTGTGTGTGTGTGGTGTGTGTGTGTGTGTGTGTGTGTGTGTGGTGTGTGTGCCATCCGACAACATGAACGGCATGATGGAGAATGCAGAAGTTAATATTGATTCTAAAATGTCAATAAGTTAACGCTATAATGTGGTGTTGTATTGATACTCTCATAGTATAAAAAAACATAATTAATAGTAATAAAAATAATATTAATGTTGTCATTCAATTTTTTAATATTATCTCAACATAATATTTATTTCGCCATATAAATTTTGTCTTGTTTCCACTGACTTCAACTCATAAAGAGTAAACGGAAGATTTGGTTTCAACGAAGGCTAAGAATACGTAAAAACACACAAAAAACTTTATTTGATGTATTAATTGTCATTGTGAGTGTTTCTAAAGTTTAAAATTTTAAACTTTTTTAAAGTTAAATTGTTGATATATTTAATTAGGCGTCAAATGGTACAGACCAACCACACTACGTTGAAGTTATGCGTGTAGGATAAAAAGAAAATCGTCTGATTCGGTTTCTTAATTTAATTTTATAGTATCAAAGCAGCATATGAATTTTTCATATATTTTATTCATCAATTCCAAGCAAATCATGAAAACGTATTTCACAGCATATTTTTGAGAAAAAACATTCTTATGTAATTATTTATTGGCTGTTGCGATTTTTTGGTTGTGCTAGTAGGTGATCTAATCTTACTGAGTATTATAAATAAACTTTACGGCTAATCTTTAAGCTGATCACTCACTGAACTGTCAATTTTATGCGAAACTATCCTAATCAAAATTATTATCATTAATTAATTGAATAATTGATAATTTACAATGTTATAATATTTCAATAAAGTCAAATTGGAAAAATGTATGAAGGCTTGAGCACTGGCGAGCAAATTTCATTGGAGATGAATAACAAACACAACACTGAACGATGTGAATGAAAGATTGTGTGTGAAGAATGAAGCTAAAAACTGCAGACAGCATGTTTATCTTGTTATTTTATATCATCGAACAAAATAAATTATCTTCTTCTTTCTTTTGTTTTTACCTTTTTTTAAAAATCCACGTCTAGAGGGTTTGGAGAAACGTGGTTGTTGTTAACCAGATGAGTTCTTCTTATCACACGTGAACATTTTTAATTCACTTTACAATTAGTTCTAACATTTTCGAAATTGTGTTTGATATATTTTCAGATTTTTATAATTTTTTTTCATTGGAATCTCTAATAGAATGCCATTGGCAGATTATCAAATTTTGAAAATTAATAATGAAACGTAGCGGCAAAGAATTATTTAACATCTTCCACTTGAAAATTAATTTCAAATGCATTTCGTCTGTTTATATGGATAAAAATTTGACGTACATTTAACCACATATCGTCAAGTTCTTAACTCTAGAACTGACAATTCAAAAATAAATATAGTTATACTGAATAAAAATTAAATTATATATAAAATCTTGAAATATGAAAAACTAACATGAAAAAAGAAGTATGAACCCAAGCAGACGATAGACGCACATACGAGTTCTGCAGCAAAGTTGAAGGCGGGAAATAATTTCGCAGAAGAAGACGAGGAAGGCTCCAAGGAAGTAGAGGACTTGAACTGCAACGTGCCAACCTTTGTGAATAATTTGTGAATATTTAAATAAATTAATTGTAAGCAGATTAGTGAATGGATGGATGAGATTGTGAATTAATTAGTTTGAAAAATGATTATAATTGTTAAAAAATCATGAATTGGCAAATGCATGCATTAAACCAGATGTTAATAACTACTGTAAACTGCATCTTCATTCAAAAATAATTTTCAACATCAGATTTGTATAAATAACTACACATACTCTGGCTCATGTTTACCTCAATCTCAACTAATTCAGTGAATTAGCGTACTTTATAGTGCTCTATTTGTATCCGCTGCCTAATTAACAGCATTAACATTACGTTAACATATTCTAAAACAACAACAACAAAAGATGATCGTAACGAACAACAACAAAAGTTTATTATAACGAGAAACAGTAACAACAACACACGGAACCTTACAAGTGATCGTATAACGATAAAACTTAACCTTACTAAATATGCAAATTAATTCCACAAATTTGACAACGTTACCGGGACGAACATTAAAATGAGAGGAACTCATAAATATTCATGATGCGAATTGGCTGGGTCAATTAGTAAAAGTTAAATATGCTTAGTCATCGTTACCGTGTTCATCATCAGTTTAGTCATCATCGTCTTTATCACCGTCAACTACAAACATAATCCATACCAACATAACTACTATTACATACCCAGTATGAGTATACTATTACGTACTTGCATACCTATTTGCATAATGAGGTAACACGTAGCGATGTTAAATTCCATCGGAAACTACACGATGAGAATATTTTAATATCAATCTGTTTTTCCATTATATGACATAGAATTGGTATTATCTAGTGTTCTTTAATAAAGTGCTCATGTTAACTATTACTACCAAACTGAATAACCTGATCTATATAAATTTATTTTATTTTGAGTTTGTTCTTCTTAAAACAGTGTCAAATAACAAATACATTTTTCTGAAAGATGAGTACCGAAAAAAGGAAAAAGCAATTAAAATCACTAATCTTTCAACCAATTGAGACCACTTAACACCAGTTAACAATAATTAAAACCAAAGCTAATATGAACAAAAGAGCGAACCCACCTAGCGGTATGAACTTTTCCTGCTCCAACTTGAAGTTGTTTTGCCAGAACCACTGACAGGTATCGTAGCATTGGGCCCAAAGTCCTCGGTACTTGAAATTTGTCGGTCCCGGATACACGATGTAGGACTGGGTGACGTCGAGGTTCTGCTCTATCGTCGCGTGGCCATCGGCGGGTCGGTGCACGTTGTAGAGCCAGTATGGAGCGAAGAAGCTCACACCGACGGCAATTGTGGCGAATGTCAAGGTTAAGGACCCAAGAACAAACAAGCAATGCTGTTGTGCCATGGTTGCTGCTGTGATTGTTGTTTTTGTTGCTGTTGTTGTTGTTGGTAGTGGCGCGGTTTCTCTAGAGATGGTTTTATTACTTTTTGTCTTTTTCAATTGATCTGGTGGAAAAACGTCAATTGAAATGTGTTGAAAGGAACAAAATGAGTTGGACACGTATATATTTCGTTCAAGGTATTAAGAATTCTAGATTCCAGAACTTACTGCAAATTTTGAACAGTTGAAAAAGTTATGAATAAGTGACAAAAATATTAATTCTAAAAACTAATAACGTTTTTGAAAACAGTAATTATTTGAGAAAAGAAAGCTACGAAGTGCATTTTTTGAGCTGAGCGAGCAACGTGCGCACTCGGGTTTGCTCTCATGTAATTCAGCCTCATGCCGAAAAGAATTCTTCACATGTTAATAATTAATTTAAGACAATGACAATTAAATATTAAATTAAACTGATTGGATAATAAAAACTAAGCAACAACCAACCGACCTTTTTTGTTATCCAATACTATATAATAATTGAAACATTTAATTTTTTACAATAGCAACAGCAACAGATTATTCTGCTGTATTTTTGTTATCATGTTGTGGAAAAATTTTTTTCATGCAATTTCGGTAGTTAGGAATTTTTCTCTAATAACTCATCTGAAGAACGAAAGGAAAGAAAACAAGTAGTTCATACATTCATACAAACTCGCAAACATTCATACGTATATGGATTTATACTTAAATACACACACACACACCCACACACACACACAGGTATATATATATATATATATATATATGTATATATATATATATATATGTATATATATGTATATATATATTTATATATATATACCCTCGCATACACACACACACACACACACGTAAATATATATTTATATGTATATATAGTTATTCAAACATATATACATTCATACACAATTGTACGTATTCATACACATACATACAAATATACATTCATACAAACACACAAATACACACATGCATACATATAATCATTGGATTTGGGAATAGTTGGAAGAAGAAGCAGATATGAAATGTATGAAATTGCGTATATATATATATATATATATATATATATATATATATATATATATAACCCACAAATATATAAATATATATTATGAATTATCTATACATTTAAAGAGAGAAAGAGAGAGAGAGAGAGAGAGAGAGAGAGAGAAAGAAAGAGAAAAAGAAGAGAAAGAAGAGAAAGAGTGGATGCATGACATACATATATACATACATGCATGCAAAGTTATGTATGTATATTTCAATTCCACATGAATGTATCTGGCTGGATAAGCTAGTAGTATGTATGCATGCATTCAGCCTCGGCATCAAAAAGTTTAAAATCATTCTGTACGCGCAACACAAAATTCACTAAATATACATACACCCATCATCATGTACATACATTACATACATGCGTACAGGCATTTTTATGTGCAAATACTTGCACTGTAATTTGAAACAATCATACCCCATAGCATCGGCGGCACATGCACACGAAACAGACAGACACCACACGAATAAGTTGTGGTTATATTTACTATATAAATTTTTATCCGTGTAGGAATTAGAAAGACGTTTTTGAGACTAGAATTAGAGAATTAATATTATTTTCAATACAACCGAAACAACAAGAATTTCAGTAAAAAGTAAACAGTGAAAAGTGAAAACGTTCACTAAGTAGATGCCGTACAAACATTTAAATTTCGCAAAATATGCAGACAGCCAGGCTTCTGTTTTTAAAATTTATATCGGGACAGCTAAAAGTTAGAAAAAACTATTCCGAGCCAAATTCAACGTTAGCAGATATTTATGTAATACATGTTGCATTGGTTATACATTCGTGCTATGTGTATCGTAACAAATAACATACAACATATGCACGACACTTAAAAAAGAATAATTAGTGTACATCTCTGTTTACTAAGTAGAGTACGTTTTGGTGTACAATCTAGGGTAAACTCAAGTGAACATCGTGGAATGCAATGTACACAACTAAAGATGGAATAACTGATACGATGGAATAACTGATACGATTCATTCATGTGTGTCTGCTTGTGCTTCTGGGTAGGATCAGATCCGTTTGTGTAACGGCCTTTTAAACCGTTAACAATGATGATATAAATGATAACAATGATGATGAAAATGTTAACACTGATGATGAAAATGTTAACACTGATGATGAAAACGTTAGTAATGAAAATACTAATGGTGATTTTGGTGATATTATTTATTCTGAGGTTGCTTATCTATAGCTATTAATTTTTTTACAAGTGCTTGTTCTTGTTTTAATTGGCCAAGATGTTCAAAACAGTTGAAGTATTTTTAAACAAAATAGTTACGTCATTTAAGGAGAAAAAAAATTTGAAAGATAAAAATAATGCTTGAACGATTACAAAGATGCAAATAAATAGCAATAATATAGCATTTTAGTAACAGCGACATTTCAACATGACATTTCAGTGACATCAGCTAAAATCAAAACAATCACACAAAAGACATCACAACACATCTTGACATCCTCTAATCAACACATCATCACATCAACACAACATCACATCAACACAACATCACATCAACACAACATCACATCATCACAACAACACAAAAGCATAAAACTCCCGACCATCAGAAAAGTTCACCAGACATCATTACCTCACTAAGATACCTGCATAACTTAAACATTTATTGTATATTTATATGTGTGTGTGCATGTGTGAGTTTGTGTTTGTTTGGTTGTGTGTGTGTGTGTGTTTGTGCATGTTACATAAACGATGATTAATTAACCATGAATAACCATTCCAACTCTTAGAATTGACCATGTGCCCTAATTTTAGTTATAAACAATAGATAAACAACATTTTTAAAATGATTTAGATCACACACACCAAACACACACACATACACCACACACACACACACACACACACACATGTAATTTGTGGGTGCCTAAGAGGTTGTTTCGATTGTGCAGTGATGTGTTGCGATTTGCTGAACAAATGCTATTCTAACTGTGACATTTGTTTGATATCTATTTCAGAACGAGGTTTTTTAGTTTTTCATCTCAAGGCTGTTAGTTCAAAATTTACGAAAAATCACCAAAATTCACCCTAAGTCCCCAAGATTCATCATGGCTCATCATATATCTCTATATTTCGTTTGTCACTAACACTGTTTAAATGTATCTGTCTGTGGTAATTATCAAATATGGAACATATTTGACCTTTGCAAGTAAACTTGTTATAATATAAAAATACTTTTGCAAAATATCCACACTAAGGAACGTTCTTAAATGTATAGCATACAAAAAAAAATCATGTTTTTACCAAGATGAAAATTTATTAAAAAAAAAACCAAAACATAAAAACTATTTATTCATCGTAAGTCTTATTGCGTTGTGATTGGTGGAAGAATCTGAATCAACATCATCGTCGTCGTCATGCCTTCTTTTCAACTTGTAATTTAATATTTAATTAAATAAATGTTTAACTAATTAATCACCTAACCAGTTTGCTATTCAAATAAATAAATCTTAAATTAATTTCACAAGAAAAAGCACCGACATAGTGGGTACATTGCATTCCTTCTCTTACACGTAAAACGCCCAAGACAGATAGATAAGATATAGAATTCCATGATATTTATATATATGCAAATAATTACTATGAGGAACGTGACTAAGAATTGAGAAGGTTGATAATGAATTAATAAATTTTATTAACTAAAATCGCAACAAGTACTACATGCATTACTATTACATTGCTATTACAACAACAACAACTACTACTACTACTGCTGCTACTACTACTGTTATTATTATTATTGTCATTACTACTACTACTACTACTACTACTACTACTACTACTACTACTACTACACTACTACTACTACTGTTGATATTAATTAATTAATTAATTAAATGAATGAATGAATGGTAGATAGATTGGTAAATGAATGGATGTACAGATGGGTAGATGAATATACATTATACGGGCAGTTAGATGGCCAAACGAATTAATAGATAAATCAGTAGACAAAAGAATAGATAGATAGATGGATGAATGGATAAATTGACGAACCGAGAGAGAGAGAGAGAGAGAGAGAGAGAGAGAGAGAGATTAAAGAAGAGAACACACGTGACACGACCTAACCAGGCGATGTAATGTAATGACAGGAAAGGCAATCATGAATCCAATCAAACTCTTTTGATAAACCAATAAATACCTATCGTTCATATTTGCCTGTACACGTGTGAATGTCTTTGTGTGTAATTCTGCTTTTTTGGAGATTTTTGAGTATTTGTATGTTAGTTTATATCTGTGTTTTTGCACTATTAACTAATAATATGTACAATGTATATGTTTATATATTTAGGAGTGTATGAGTGTGTATGTGTGTGTGTATATATATATATATATATATATATATATATATATATATATATATATATATATATATGTGTGTGTGTGTGTGTGTGTGTGTGCGTGTGTGTGTGTGTGTGTGGTATGTGTGTGTGTGTGGTGTGTGTCTATGAGTATATATATATGTGTGTGTGTATGTGTGTGTGTGTGTGTGTGTGTGAATGTGTGTGTGTAGGTTGATTAGTTGATTATAGTGTAACAGGATATACACAATTTTTTTTCCTATATACTTCATTTTAAATTTCTGCATCTGTCAGATCCTGATTTTTTGAAGAATAATAGAAGAGAAATAAAATCAAAACTTGTTGGTCCATTCTATTATAAAGTGCATATATATTCATTTAGTTGTTTGCTATCAGACCGCAATCTTAAAGTCATTGAGCCACAATTACACTATAGAGATAATATATCACATTTAGGAGATAATTAACTCTCCCAATACAGCGTTTAAGCGTGTGTGTATGTGTGTGTGTGTCGGTGTGTTTATTACTTTGTATATGTGTATGTGTGTGTTTTGCTGGAGCTGTGTGATGTTTAGTGGTTTGTGGCGCTACTGCTTTCAATTTAATTAATACGGATATCGACCTTATGAAGTTGTGAAACTTGTTTGAAATATTCTTAGAAAAGTTTTTAACATTCTAATTTGATGCACACTCAGAATGTTGTTTTAATATAACTATAATTTAAATTCAAATAAATTTGCTCTATGGAATCAAAAGAATTCTTGATTGAATATTTATAGCATGAACAATGAGGTGTGCGAGTGGAATGGATGGAGCAATTCAATAGTTTTGATGTTCTGAAGTTGAAATTTATGCACATGAGATCAAAAGATTTATACATCTCGTTGGAGTTTGCAAAGAGATAAATTTCGTAAGATTTTAAACGTTTTTAAACAACTCAAAAATAATATTTCATAACTATAAATTTGATTTGACAAATTTACATTGTATCATTAGATGCATATAGAAAATTCACAACACACACACACACCACACACATACACACACACAAATACACAACCCCAAACACACACATATAGGGCATGTACAGTGCAGGGTATCAGGGTATGTATGAACAATATTAACAAAACAATTACATCATATAACTTGTTTTCTTTGGCTCGTTTTTTCTTCAACTAAATATACCCAAATGCAAAAATGCAAGAAGATAATCTTTTTTTTCTGTTTTATTTTTTAGTTTTTTAAACACTTATTTGTGTTCGCGAAATTATTTTTTGTCTTGCAACGACTTAGTTAAAAATGGAACTGATCAATGTTTAAATAATCGGTAATCTCAATTGCAATCACATTTAGTCGCTACGTCGAACCATTTAAGTAAATTATTTTTGAAATTAGTATTCTATTTAAAAAACATTTTATTTAGGAAATTTAATAATTCTTTTGTGTTATTCGTCCACGTTGTCTTCAGTGCAATCAATAACCATGGTAACATTGTTGAAAATTAGAATTGTTAATTTCAAACTTGTTAATCATTGTCAAATGACAAAGTTAGTGACGTTAAAAATGACCCTAACTGATTGAGATAAGAAAAAAGACCGTCATAGCTGATGTTTAAATATAGAAATTTAAGCAACAAAATAGTAAAAGAAATGAAGTTAAATTGAAGAAACTTTATAATCCGAGTAAAAATTTTGTTGGTGAAGTTTAGGCAGCCTTTGCTAGCCTATTAAAATATTTCAATTCTATATGTTTAGATGTTTAAATCTACACTGTAAAAAGTAATCACCCTAACAAACAAATGAGAGTTAGGGCTTAGTCTTTCAATCCTTACAAAAATAGTTCATCCTTCCATGGTAAAATTAAAAGTGGATCATTCACCATCGATTTTTCGAAACGTCTGAACTCATGAAAAGGTTTCTTAACTCTCTGATTGTTGTTGATACTCTCTGATAAGTTATTTTTAAAGAGGAACGAACAAAAATTACTTCTACTATTTATAATATTAATAATAGTACTACAAATAGTACAAATAATAATAATAGTAAATTAAACAAACAGCAGAATAGTTAGTTCGTTAGTTAATTCAGCACATCAACCAAGCAAAAAACACAATGGCATTTAGTCATTTACTAATGTTTTGTTAATTTTCCATAATTCAATAATAATTCATTAAATTTAACAATATTTGTTAATGTTTAATAAATAAATAAACAAATAAAAATTCACTAAAATAATAAAATTCTTGAGAAAAAAAATCGAAAAACCTTTTCAATTCAGATTTAAGAAACAAAACGACTCCAGCAGAAATGGAAAACCAACTGAACCAAAATAAAATTCGAATCTTGTGTTTTAATGATAAAAATTTGTATTGAATAAAACTTTTTAAAACTTTCAAACTCAGAAACAACGTTATGTAGTGATAATATTATGTTTAATTCGTTCTTCGCAGCTGACTTAATAGATAACACACACAAACATATATAACACATGAGTAATCCACATAGCTCATCTCATTTATACCATCCATCAACTGAGGCATTCGCACATTTCTTCTTCATCTCATCCATCCACATCCAGTCATCCATCTATCTAGTTTCGTATGTCCAATTGGAACGTGCAAACACTACAGACAGTCGTATTAACATCAGGCTTTCACAATTTTAAATGACTATGCTTATTTATTTTTAGTATTACTATTTATTATTACAAAGACTCCTTAATATCAGTATTATAACTCTTACTTTGTACAAATTACTAAATGATATCCGATACACATAAAAGTTTATATTCTCTTATCATTATTCTTTATATTTTAAATCGCACATGTTCAACGCTTTTGTTGGTAACAGTCCTAATTGGAATAACGCTCTGTCGAAAAACGCCAATATCAGTAAATCAAATATCAGTATTTGTCCACTGACTTTGCAACTTAATGAGGTATATAATATCGCTTGCATACGCGCACACATGCCTGTGCGATTGTACTGTACATACACGTACACAACGTATTCACCGCACATTGGTGTACTTTTAATTATTATTAGACAGACATGACGTTATGTAGAAATCTCTGAATAATTTCTAAAAGAGACGCCAGTTAGCAAGACAATGAGATAGCAGCTATGTGAAGAAGAAGCTTGACAATATGCGTACGATAAATATGGTATAATGAAGGGTATAAAATAAATAACACTGATTCAGTTGATGTTGTTGTACTCTAAATTTCCAACATGTGAGTGTGTGTGTGTTGTGTGTGTCTGTGTGTGTGTGTCTGTGTGTGTGTGTGTGTGTATTATGTGCATATACATTTTTTTTAAATGTTGTGATGTTATTTTACTTTGTTGTGTCTTTTTTTATGTATTTCGCAAAAACTTTTCCGTCAACATTTCCAAAGATGCTACGTACAGACATCTAATTGAAATCATTTAGTTTTTGCTGCGAAGAGTTGATAGCATTTTGGCTTTTAGAAACAAATGTATGAAGACGTTTATTGCTGTTTTAAGGTCTTCAATACTTCAATGAAGACTCCGGATGTCTTTAATTTTTTGTAGATTTACATAACAAAAACATGTCGAAATTTTTTGATAAGAGTAAAAAACATCGATCGTTTAAATTCGTTTAACTTAAACGAAAATTTTTCAGCAATCCTGCTCTGCTAAAGTTTTCAAACATTCTTATAGTTTTTTTTCTACGAAAATAGCGTTAATTATATATACACCCACTAAAAATTTTTAATGTTTCTGCTGTGCCTATATGTTTGCACGCATGCTAGCGTTCATTTGTTATATTGTTCATTTGATTTCCAACTTTTCAAACAAACAAAAAGCAAATTAATCTTATTTTAAACCTGTTTGCCACTTGATAACAAAGAAAAATAATTAGAGAGCCTCTAACACTCTTCCTAACGTAAACATTTCCAACTGTAAATGACGAACAAGCGAACATAACATGGCGCAAAGAGTAGAGTCTGCTATGTAATATTAATAGACAGCATTAGCACACATAAAAACAGTAATGTTTGCAAAGCTTCCAATGTATACGTTTAGTGCACATAACACACACACACATACACCACACACACAGACACACACAGACACACACACACAAACAAACACGTACACAAAAGTTATACAGCATAATTCATTTACATATGGTTTCTATGATGTGCAAAAGCTAACCAACATTACGAATATTTTAGCACGGTGCTCCATCAACCTACCGCCATTCTTTATGGGAGATAAAATAATTTTTATGACGTTGTGATGGAACTGAGTTTTGTTTTTGTTGTTTTCGTGTTTATAATGTCTTTGTTGGAATTAAGCTAATTTGTATGCTAATTTGTCTGATGCTGTTTGGAAAGATTCTGATGGTGTATGACTAAAACGTGTATGATTGTATAGTTTTGTATTGGGATAAATGCATTATAATTTTATCTGGTATTTGTCTGTTCGTAACTTATTGTTATGTTGAAAAGAGTAGCAAACGCTGAGATGGATTAAAATCGTGGATCTAAATGATACGAAATAATGTTGGAAAATGAGGCAGTTTTAAATGCGAGTTTGTAATGCGATACGACAGGCGAGACTTCAAATGAAATTTCCTTCAAATTCCATTGTCGTTTTATTCAATTATTCATCTTTTTAAATGAATATCTTCGCTCTGTTTAGCTCATCAATCTCAAACATTTAATTTAAATTTTGTAAAAAGTGTAAAACATTATTGAGAAAAGATAATTGTAGCACATACGAGGCAGGCCCGGAACTAGTGGTGGGTGAAGAAGCGTCCCTGGCGAAAATTTTCAGGGGGTTTCAAAATATGAAAATCGATTCATTGCATAGTTCTAATCCAGATAATAGAAAAAAACAATTAAAACATGACCTCCAGTGCTAAACTATGGTAAATGAAATTTATGTCTTTGGTGAATTATGTGTCTGTCTGATATGTGAAGATGTCTGCTGAAGTGCAACACCACACTCAGTGATGCATGCATGCCTGCTATGTGCGCGAATGTTTGTATGCCTGTGGCTGGGTAGATAGATAGATAGGGATAGCATAAACATGATGGAAAGCGAAATATTTTAAAACTTTCAAGTCACTATCTAAAATGTTCAACGTGTAATAAACATACACACACGTACAAGCAGGCACACACACACACGCACGCACACACACACAAGTATACAGCAAAGACAGAAATGCCATGTCGACTATAACGCGATGGCACGGTTCGAAAACTGACTTCAAAACTAGAAGATTAATATTCAAGTGTTTTATAAACTGCACTTAATAAATACCCTATTATTACCATAAATTACTCAATTAATCAATTAATTAATATAAAATCATATTCCTAAAAAGTAAATATAAAAGCAAAAAGTGTTTATTAGCTCTGCTAGTCCATCGAAATATAAATTTTAACATTTCCTATTAATAAATAACCGGTTGCTGAACGTCTGTTTCTGTTTTATGTAAAAAGATTTAGCATCCTTCGCTATCTGTTCTACTAAATTATTCAAGTTATTAAACTAACAATGATAACGACGGCATGATGGTAATAAATAGAAGAGAAACATGGTGATTAGAGTTGAGATGATGATGATAGAGATGATGATGAAAATGAGGAATGTGAAAGAGAATAGATGTTACCTTAGTGACAATAATAATGATGATGATGACGACAATGAGAATATGATGGTAATAAAGATGACGATGCTGCAGTCGTCATAGTCGTCTTCTTTGTCGACGTAGTAGTAGTAGTAGTAGTAGTAGTAGTAGTAGTAGTAGTAGTAGTAGTAGTAGTAGTAGTAGCAGTAGCGGTAGCAGTAGCAGTAGTAGTAGTAGAAAAAACGAGTAGTTAAATTTAAACAGCTCGAGTAATTGCACAAGCCATCTAAATAAAATGATTGTTTATTTATTTATCAAATAAATTATCTCTAGACATATTTAACGTTTGTCTTATAATTGTTCAATTGATATTTAAAAAAAAAATATGAATTGCCTGGTTAATTATTATTTATCAAGTCCATTTATATGCATGCATTGTGTGTTTCTTGTTTGATGGTCCTGTAATACATTTATAAAATAATTGTAGTAAATAAATACACAAATATATTAGAGTTAATTGAATTCCTTTCTGTAAACATATTAAACATTAGTTATGTCAGCACTTATTTATTTATTCAGTGCTTTTAATAATAATTACAATATTGATTATGTTGATAACAATAAATAAACAATAATAACAACGACAGCAGTAACAACAACGACGACGAAGACGACGACAACAACAACAACAACAACAACAACAATAATAACAATAACAATAAAAAATAATAAAAACAATAATAATGAAGATTTAAGTCTGTTCTATATATTATATTAATATAGTGATTAACACAGATGCTATTTTAAGTATTTACTAGTAAATGTATCGCACCTTCCTATGACTAGTAGTTACTAAGTTTAAACTTTAAACTAACCCGACTGACGTTTTGACCTGAGAAATTAACTGTCAATGTTCCAATGAAAAATATACATACAACATGAGTCGAGCAAACAATAAATTAACAAGTTGTAAAAGTATTAAAACTCAATTAACGAATACAGAAATATAATGGGTAATTAAATTAACTAACAATGTACATACAAACGAACGAACGAAAGAACAAACAAACAAACAAGCCACACACAAACGTACCTGTGAACCAGTTAAATGTAACAAGCAAAACAACAACGTTAACAGCCAACAAAGTCAGCAACACAACCTTCCAACTAAATAACATACAACCAACGAATGGATGATGAACACACAAGGCAATGCTATCACTCTACTACGCTTCTAAGTTCTTTCTATCTATTCTTTTCATCATCATCACCATCATCATGATCATTATCAACTTGTGGTTGTAACCGCCATCTATCTATATCCTCCTCATCCTCCTCTTCCTCATCATCATCCTTTCAGTCATCATTATCACCATCATCCTCAACATCATCCTCTTCATCATTATTATAATTTTTACATTCAGTTCTTCGCGCCATACAGTCGTCGAGTTATTCTACTTAATACGAAACATATTAACGCATAGGGAATGTTGTACACACACAGAGAAACACGTGCACACACACGCACGCACATACACACACCACACACACACACACAAACACACACAAATACACACATACACACACAGACTTTTATATATAAGCATCCTTATCTGTTTAGATTTTGTGTTTAAATTTAAACATCTTAATAAAAAATATCAGATATAGATGTTTAAATGAATAAATAGATATAAATATAAATGATATGTTAATAAATAAATGACTTAATAAGGAAAATATCTATAGTATATAAGGTATATAATGTATGTATGTACTACAGATATCGTACATGCGTTCATCTTACAACTAGGTCTGGATATGAATGTTAATATTGAAATGTGTATCATTTTTTTTTTATATCTTTCGGTGCAACTTCAGCTCAGACATATAGCCCACGTAACACAGATTGAAATGTGACTTTCCAAGGCTTTTCCTCTTAATTGTTTTTTCATCTTGTTTCTCTCTCGCTCTCTGACTTTATTTTTATTCATTTTTTCCTCCCCCCTCTCTCTCTCTCTCACTCACTTTTTCTTCATCTTTTTCAAACTTTCTGTATCGTTTTTCTTAATTTCTCTCTCTCTCTCTTTCTCTCTCTCTCTCTCTCTTTCTCTCTCTCTCTCTCTTTCTCTCTCTTTATTTGACTCAATTTCTATCTTTAATACTTTTTTTTCTCCTATCAGTTTTGCATCATTTGGATTTTCTCATATCATGGTGTGAGTGCACTACAAGGTTGTTGATGATGATGTTTTTGTTGATGATGTTGTTGATAATGATGACGATGATGATGATGTTGTTGATGATGATGATGATGACGATGATGATGCTGTTGTTGTTGATGATGGCGATGATGATGTTGTTGTTGTTGTTGTAGATGATGATGATAGTAGCAACAAATTTGATGATGATGTTGTCGATGATGATGATAGTTACAATAAATTAAAATGATGTTAATGATAATGAGTAGTGATAATAATAGTAACAACGGCTACTATGATGATGATGCTACAATGATGACGACGACGATGATGATGATGTGTTGATGGTTATGATAATTAAGATAATCCCTCCAATCAGTCAAGACGATGATTAAGGCTATTGTAACATGTGAAATAAATTAAAATTAAGTTTAAATTACTCAAGATGAAAAATTTATATAAATTTGGTGTCATTAATTGTAATAATATTCTTTTCTAACATTTACACAGACAAACATTCATACCAGAATAACATGACAATATGACAGCATCAGATGAAGAATCAAATAATTCCCACCGTACAACACACGTATAAACGCATACACACGGCAAATCTACAATAAAACTATCTATACAACCAGAAACACATATGCACACCCAAATCCAGACATACATAGCATACACTTTACAACAGTACAGTTTATTTTAAATGCGAACAAATTGCTATGTGCTTCGATGAACTCGTTGAAATGATGCCAAAAGGGAAGATGGTTAAGGAAGTTTTTTCAAGTGGATAGATACGTATATCTATGTATGCATGTTTGTATGTGTATGTGTATTTGTGGTTGTTTATGTTAAGTTGTGTGCATACGCATGCACACACACGCACATACACACGCACACACGCACGTCCTAACAGTTTACGTTACGTAGTTCCGAGAGTTGATCATTATTTTAGTTTTGTGTTGGTGAGAGTCTCGTCTTCATCATAAGATTGGCCTTGAATATATATTTTAGAATACTTTTAAAAAATCTTCATAGTTGAAACAAATATGTCACAGAATTCTGACAATTTTCATTTCAAAATCATGTTTTAGTTTAGACATTTCATTCAACAATATCTCCATTCCTTTTCTTTATTCAATTTTACTCTCTATTTTATCAACTTCTCTTCAGCCAGATTCAAGTTTATAAGATAAAAAGTTTTATTTATTTATTCCTCCGTTAAAATATTCTAAACATTTTGCCTAACTTCTATTGATTTATATATAACTAACTGGCTGGTGAGATTGCATGCTACGCTCGTCTCGTCTCATCTTAAATACATTTTAACGGGCTGTGTGTTGTTAGTTGTACATGATTTTATCCCGGTGCACGCAAAGAGATCTATAATGATTTTTTTTTGGAATATCTGTGTTTGCCATATTATGTGTGTTTAAATGTTAGTAGTTTGAAGTGTTGTTGCACTATAAGTAAGTTTCATTATTGATTTTTTGTGTCGTTAATATAAATATTTTATTATAATTATATTTAAATCACTATTAATCAAACAAACCGATGATGACAATAATAAGCAGTTAGTGCTATAAAAATAACCAGATTCTTTAATAAGACCGACACAGCTTAAATTTAAATGAATGTTTATAAAGTTGGGGGCTAAACTACCCAACTAGAGATTTATCAACAAGTAACAATAAATGTTTTTGGCAGAAATTTTTTTGTTTGCAAATTGTTAAGACTTGTTTTTATTGATTTTCTTTAAAAATAAGACGATTTCGTTTGATTTAATTACCGTTTGAAGAGATTTGTTTAATTTTATTTGGTTTCGTTTAAGAAGCTGCCAGTGCACAATTTTGAGTTAATGTTCCACATAGAAGTCTCTAACCGACAAAATGAAAAATAAATTTGTGTGCTTAATGTTGTCAGTTCCTTTGGATGTTATACTTTTGCGGTTTAAAATTTTTGCTGGTTTTTCTTGAATGAATGTTTAAACATCAATGTTTGTCCTTCAATTATTTTTTCCAAATTTTATTGCATCAACCTACCAAATCTACCAAAAAACAACGAAAATTTTTCAATAAAAGTTAAAAATGAATGTTTTACAATATGATTCTCAATACAAAAAGCTAAACAGATAGCAAATCAATCAACATTTTTTTAGCAAGGTTTGAATTGTGTCTGGTAAAGTTAATTAACGAAACGAAATCAAAATAATTCAAGGGCATATTAAGCGTCTGACCAACAAAACCTTTCAAAGTCTTATTGGCTTGTATTTAAAAGTATTTAAATTATCAGTTACAATTTATTTTAATCACCGGATTGCTGTAAGTTGCAATTTGTAACGAGTAGCACGGAAAACAGGCAAAAAATCAAAAACACCATCTATCCTATCGACTGGAAAAAAATTCCACATTTCCTCACTGCATGTAAACCTTCAAACCGGCTGCATTTTGGTAGGCGAGGGGCATGTTGGAGACCATGTAGTTTGGAGAAACTGGCGTAGCAGGGTAGCTGTTGGGAACTAGTTGGACCACTTTGTAGTCCGTTTGCGTGGTTGGAGTTACCGCGTAATTGGAGGGAGCTGCTCTTGCCATCAATTTCGGTGGTGTGGGAAAGGGTGTATATGCAAATGGCGACAATGTGTGTGATGTTATCGGAAGGACGGAAACATCCTGGCTGTCTGAAGGGTTGCTGGTTTCTTGAGTCAAATTCAGTTCATCCTGTTGACAAAAATGTATAAATTTGCAGTTGTTATTTAATAAAATTATAACATAATTTTTTTTAAACGCGTCAACGTTAATTTTTTTCCAAAGGGAACATTTCCCAAAGTTGAATTTAAAAGCCGAATTGACCTCGTCAGTGGCCAGGGTACAGAAGAAGACGATGACCATGATGGAGAGGCAGACGAGGAATAGGACGACGGCGATAGCAAGGATGCTGACCACAATGGCGTATCTTTGAGGAGTTTTCGTCAGGTCCTGTGGAGTCAGGTCATTTAATGTGGTGGACGTTACATTTTGAAAAAAGCAAGAAGACAAATATTTTTAAATTATGCTGAACGTTTTTCATTATTATAAAAAAAAATAGATATACAGTTAAGTAACTAAAATTTTGTGAAAAGTTATTTCAGAATATTAAAAGATTAATAAACCTTATATATACGTAATTTTAAATTCAATAAATTTGGAAAAAATTCCCTCACGTAGGAGGCCATAACGAGAAGCTGTCTGATCTCAACGGAAGAGATTGCTATGAGGATAGGTAGGAAGATAGTGCATGCAAGTAGCGAGGTTAGGGCAAGTCTGAACTTCTGTTGATGAGTTAGTGAGGTTGTTTTTGTGGTAGTGGGTTATATTGCTGTCGTTGCTACAAAATTTCATTTTTTATTCAGAAAATGTATTGTTGTTAATAATTTAAAACGTTTTGTAAAGAAGTTGCAAAGTTAGTTAAGTGGAGTTGATGTTAATGGTTAACGTTTTTTTAGTTTTTCAATGAAATTTTTGTTGCTAAAAGCAAAAATTAATTTTATCAAGAAGGATTTAATTTAAAATTTTCAAAAAACAAACAACTCACGGAGCCACTGACCAACCCCCCAGCGCCGACTGCAAACAAGCCAGTTAAAAATGCCTGTTGAATGTTTTTTTAAAGTACAAACCATTAAACGTTATGAAGCCTAACTCAAAAAATAAGTATACCAAATGATACCGAACTGAAATCAAATACAATTTCGCTAAATTTCGCCTGTGTGGAATTGACATCCAACATTGGCCAGGCAACATTTTACATAAAAAGAGCTTAAATGTAAGTAAAACACTACTAAGTATTATGAAATAATGTTGTCTTAACATTCAGACATAAAATTTGCACATTCCTAACACTTTCACAAACCGTAAGAGGAGTCCAGATGCCAGCAGCAACGTAGGCGAAGTTGATGGGGTAGTAAGATAGGGAGGTCATAGGTTCCATTCTCATGGCAGCCAACATGGTGTTGGTCACTCCCAGAACGATGATGACGATGGAAAGGATGATGGCCAAGAATCCTGACCTCTTGAGCCAGCGCGGGTGGCTGGTCTCCCCTGGCAGATAAGTAAAAAAATAATGTAATTTTTCATAAGTAGAAAAGTGAAAAGATATAAATTAATGATAAATAAATTAATGGTGAATATTTTCTTTTTATATTCAAAAGTTTATGTATAAAAAATGGTAAATAATTCATTACTGGTTAATTACCTTTGAAACTTTCCTTTTCATAAAGGCTAACAGCTTTCATTTCGAAAAAAGTTTTAAAACGCTAAACGAAAAAAATATTATTTATAATATTTTAATATGAATAAATGGAATAATTCAAATAAATAGCTGATTAATAAGATTGTATTGTTTTTGGATTTCACAAAGTTTTTCACAAAGTAAGAAAATAGACTTTATCTGTTTGTCATCCGCTACTCCACAAACGACTAGCCCAAACAAACATTGTTAGGCTGACTGCATTGAAATTGAAGAAAGTTTCACACGCGCTGCATGTCATCCTCGATTTCGTCGTTAATTGCTCGCAAATGCCGTACAATCGTTTTGAAGTGTACACTATTGCATGCAGTGAAATTTACACAGACACAAGCCTACACACACGTATATAAGCACACACACATACAGAAACAAAAATACACACATACACATATACGCATACACTTTACCCATACAGCACATACTACGTGCTCAACGCACGTTTCAAATATTCCAATATATAAGCTAGTACAGAGATGTATGTTCAATTTCAGGTGAGAAATCAAATTTCAATTCACGATTTTATGGAAAAATGACGCATGGACTTTATTTTTGGCAGAATATTAACCTTCGTATCGTATAAATATCTTTATGGCATTTTTGTGTGTATTTCTAATCAAAAACATGCTGAGGAAATTCGTTCGATTAATAGTTGTTTAGTGATTTTTGACCAAATTTATTGCAGCTCTCGACTGAGTAAAGTATATTTGATTTCTGGTTAATGGAGATTTTCAAAATAATTGTGATTTTTGGCAAAATAAGAATTGTGATTAATTGTGTTTTATTAAAATATCAATAAAGGACACTTGTGGTTAATTTTAGCTGTAAATGTGCATAGCTAAAATCTTGTGATTCGTAGGTATAGTACGTTATTTCCTTGAACAGAAGCTATACCAGTTTCTATTATACAATTTGATTTGTCAAACTAATTGATGAGAAGTCAAATTATAACCTTGAATATTCTAATTCAGATTTTTTAAAAGTCAATTACTTTTCTTGTTAAACTCTCAAATGAATTAAGGCACGTAAAATCAAATGTATAAATGCTGTTGTTGCTATCATATTACTTGATTGAGTATTTGTTAGTTAAATTTTGAAAAAAGAACGAATAATTTTATTATTTGAAAACTTTATTTTGAAAAATAACTAAGAAAGAGAAAAATTTATTTAGTTACAAAATCAATTTAAACATTTTAAAAAGTAACGAATGAGTAAAGTTTTTGATAATTCAAATGCAGTTCAAAAGAGTTTTCCAAAATAATTTAGCTTTTTTCAAATAAACATTTTCAATTAAATCAAGATTAACACTAAACATTTTTTAATTTCTTAGAAATACTTGCAAATAGCACGTTTATTTGAACTGTTTAATCATTCAGCCAAGTACTTTTACAAATAATTTTGATGATTTAGACTTTAAAAATTTTTTTTATAAAGAAATATATTATATGCTCATTCATGTTTGCATAACCCAGCGTTATCTAATATAAACTCTTAATATTTTTTAAAACTGGTACGAATTGTAAAAATTAACAACTTGAAAATATATTCAGAAAATTGTTAAAAATACCTGTGCAATTGAGTATGTTAAGCAAAATTGAATAAACATATTAATTAGTTTGATATAAGAACTAAAAATTTGTAGTCATTTGTGTCGTATCTATGAATGTCAAAAACTTACCATGAGCACAAATGAAAGTAATGATTAATTAATTAATGGCGTGCAGGAATGTTCAAAAGTATCCAATTTCATCATCTATCAATCAAAATAAATATTTCACAACAATCCAAATTTCTAATCGCTACTTCATTCTTATCTCTCCGGCCAATCACATTTTTCTAAGCAGTTTTGAATTGCACATAGGGTGTGGGATTATTCAAGTTCAACCCCGTATTGCCAACGACCTGTACTGAAGGGTTAACAAGGCCCGGAGTGCTGTAGACGTACCTCGGAGTGAAGGCCGGGGTGTTCACAACATTGATCGGCATGTTGAAGGGGACCTGGTACTGGTACATGTTGTTGCTGGCTTTGTGGTGAGAAGTTTCCACCATGAATGGTGAGGGATTCCTCACTTTTTCTACATCGCGTTCCTAAAATTTGTTTTATATAAAAATATAATTCTTAATTTTAATATTTATATTTCGCTTCGTCATGTAGATTTAAAAATATTTATAAGTTAGATAAAATGGGTGGAATCTCCGTTGTGTAGATTGTAAAACGTTTGTGAATGAGTAAGAATGAGGAAACCTCGTGCTCGTTGGTCCACCAGCAACACAGAAAGTTGATGAAAAAGATCAAGCAATGGATGTGCTCCAGGAAGGCAAACACAGCCAAAAAGATTGGAATGACCAATTTGGAGTAAGCGTAGGAAGAACCCTCCCAATAAGAATTCACGCCGCCGTACTGATAAAAAATCGTAAAAATACTATCTTACTTTGCGAAATGTTTTTTCAAATTTTTCTCAAAAATATTCATGAAATGTTTGTTTTAACAAATTACTTTCTGCGTGAAACAAATTTCAAACTTTATAATGAACAACAATTAAACAAATTCATGCGTCTTAAAGTAACTAAGATATTGTAATTATGCTGTTTTAATGCAACCCATTAAGAGTGACGATAAAATATTGCGACGTAACAATGACAAAACAATATCGTAAAGTTTATTATTCATTTGTACTTGAATTGAGCAATTTTTTAAAATAATAGCGAACAGTTTTTATATTTCGAATAGATTGAAGCAGTTTGACTGACCTTGGAAGCCTCGATGCTGTTCAGGATGATCTTGGCCGGGGTGAAGAAAAACGTGCAGACGAAAAGGAAGAGTACATACCAGAAAGGCTGACAAATAAATTAATAGCAAGTTTGAAAATTAGTTTAGCATTCACACATATCATGAACAACGTTGGAAAGAAATGATATTGTTAGTGAGTATTCGTAAAGAAGGTTATTGAAAGTTAGCATACGTTTGTCTCAAGCCTATCCAGCATGTAAAGAGTCCAAATTCCAGCTATGGTAAGCTACAAAAATGTAATTTAAATAAGTATAAACTACAATAAGGAGTGAAATTTAAAAATAAATTTTGACTGACCGGCACAGAAGCCCATATCCCAGAAGCGACCCAGGTCCACACATCGTCAGATGGACTGGCGAGGCAGTAGAAGTTCCGGAGGATTCCTGATGGAGGACAGATCTTGTAGGTCAGAGCCACGTCAACGATGTCCAGGATGATGGAGGTGATGGAGACGACGATGAGTAGGTAGGCCAAACATTTCAACAATCTGTGTCCGCAGAAGCCCCTTATATAAACTGAAATCATATTTAACGCAAGTTCAATTAACAAACAATATAAAGTAAACTAAACGAAAAAATGAAAATATAAACAAAATTTTTCTTATTTTCGACTAACACGTCAAACATTCAATCGACCGTGCAATCACTCAATCGTATATTTCAACGATAATTCAACTAAAAGAATCGAAAGAAAAAACCTCTTGGAGCCATGGAATGATTATAGTGCTACACTGTTCGTTCGAAACTTTTTAGTTTATCTGTTTGCTTAACTAACAGCTTAGTTTTTTTAATAACGAATAAAATATAATAATCACGCAAAAAGTAATAATAATTAATTTGACGAAAAGCTAGCTAGCGAAGCAGTTAGCCTACCTATATATGGGAGTTGTCGTTTTACTAGCTTCTCTTACCAATCTCAAATCTATCTTTTATTTTTTTTCTATTTCGCTCAGTCTATCTATTATGATCAGACTGCTTTATTCATTGATTATGCGGCTACAACAACTTCAATCAGTTGTTCTGCTGTCAAGCAACTAAGGCACAAAGTGTTGTACATATAAATACAAACAAGCACAGACACAGAACACACACACACACATATATATATATATATATAATATATATATATATATATATATATATATATATATACTTATATATATATTTATTTATTTATAATACATATGTTCATATACATTTAAAAAATATCACTGCATTTCTAAGCAAATGTATTAACGACAGTCTCAACTCTATTTTTCTATGTATATGTATATATATATATGCTTAGAGAAATAAAAATTAGAAAAACATTAGAAGAATTTTAGAAAAAGAAAAATTGAAAGATTAAAAATGGAAGAATAGAACTGAGAAGAAAGATAGAGAGAGGGAGAGAGAGATAGGGCGAGAGAGAGAGAGAGAGAGAGAGAGAGAGAGAGAGAGAGGGAGAGAATAAGAAACAAAATAATTTTTCAAAAATAGTCGGTGTTTAGCATTTATTCTGCTTGGTGTCGTGTTTGTTCAAGCGTGTTATCATGAACATTTAGATAATGCCATATTGAGCCAAGTTTGTTATAATTGATGCCAAAGTTGATAGCTAGGATAAGAATATTTAACAACGACTTTATGAGATTTTCACCTTTAAGAATGAACTCTCGTCTCGTTTTAATTGCTGTAAATTTCCACACGATACTCAGTCAGTTATTTATTAACGGAATAAAGCTAGCCAGATTCATATGATGAAAGTACTTAAGAGATTTTCATACAGGTAGTATGCGTACCTTGATTAAGAAAAAAGATTAATAAAACATGTTAATGGTTTCAACGGATGGTTTCAATGAAAGATAAAATGAAGGATCGTCGACCCATGAAAAAAAATTTTGAAGACTGTTAACCGTTCAAATATTTATGATATATATATATATATATATATATATATATATATATATATTTATTCATTTTGGATCATACTGACTAAAAATTCCCCTGTTTAATGATATAATTAAAGTCATTAGAAGTTCGTCATTGAGGACAACAACAACAACAAGCAGCAGCGCCGACAACACTTTATTATAATCATTAGTTTCTCACACAACGAAGAGCGCTGCCGAGAAGCAATTATCTAACTGGCATTCCATAAATTTCAAACTACGACTTAACTAATGTGCTTATAAGATTGTATAATGTAGTTGGCATACCATAAATTTCAAATTACATCTAAACTAACTTAATATTATACATCAAATCATTTTAAATATCAATATCAAATTGTGGCAATTTATTTCGTAACTATTAATGAATAAAAATCAAACAACTGATCAAATGTTTCGGCAATGGTTTGTATTTTTTACATGACCACGTTTTATTCAATGATTTATTTATCTCGAGTTGTGTGCTATTATTATAGGTCTCGTGAGGTCCATTCATTCATTCTGTATTAACCGCAATCTCAAATGTTTCATTTAACTCTCATTTTAATATTCGTTTCCTTAATTTATAAAAAATATTACTGTCAGACTGTAAACGTTATGGGTTTTTGTCATAGAAGAAATGGAAATAAAATGGATCTACCACGTTTTTTAGTTTAATTCAGGGCTCGTTCCTCTTTAAACAAATTGGCGGTTTTTTTAGTTTAACTTTTGGTGGTTCGTATAAACGACTCACACACAAACGATTAAAATTTAACAAAGATCATGCAAATCTTCCAATTTTATTGTTGAAAATTTCAAACAATTTCCCAAACTGGTAAAATTTCATTGAAAACCAAGAAACGTCCAATATTTAGTTGAAACAATTTCTGAAAAATCAACTTTTGCAATATAGAAATAATACATTAATTATTTATAAATAATATCAATTGGCTTAGCACATGGCATGGTCTGAAAGATCCAACTAAACATATTTTATCGAAAGTAATTCTGTATAAAAACTTAGAAAATAATTGTTAATAGATTATTCTCAAATATAAAATTAAAAATGTTTTTGTATTTAGCGCAATGAATTATTAACCAGTGTAAATTGAAATGAATTACAGACATATGCATCATGCATATGCACAAGTCGTACGTGATAACATTGCATGTGTTTGTTTAATTGCCACAACTTATGTTCAATAACATGATAGCAAAAAGAGTTAGAGCAAAATATAGTTAAGAAACATTGTTAGATAAAAACTCAGATAGTAAAATAAATATTTTAAATATTTATACGATATAATTTAGTTAAATTTAAAAAAATTAACATTAATTAGTCAAAATTTATAATTAAATTTCCATTTTATCTCTTGTTTCATATAATTATTGTAATTGTTTCAAAAACTTAAATTGTTTTGTGAAGAAATTTTATAATTACTAACATAATTATAAGCGCATATTCTCACAAACAATCATCACAACAGTACCCAAAAACCCATCATCAACCAATCAATCAATCAATCAACTCGACAACCTTCTATTCAATGGAGTGATCTTAAAAAATTCTGTACGGGCTATTGGATGGCATCTGGTTAAACTGCCACTTGTACTGTCCATTGGTAATTGGCATGGCGGGGACAGGAGCGGAACTGCTGATGACGTACTTGGGAGTCTGTGTAGTTGGCACTCCGTAGTAAGGAACGTTCATAGGGACATGGTATGGACTCGGGTGGAAGTTTGTGGCAATTGGGAAAACTTTGGGAGGTTCGACGTGGCGCTCTTCTATGTACTCCACGGTATCCTACAATTGAGTCACATTAATAAATCTTCCAATATGTGATAATTTTTTTCCGATCTCAAAATTTTTATTTGAATTTAACTTTATTATTAAACTTAAATTGTATTACCAGGCACTGTATTATGTAAAACTGCATTTAATACTCGCACATGTGTTTAAAATTTGGCTGCTTCAAACAAGTTTCATTGACGATCACTTAAACAAATAAAAATAAATACTCGGAGTAAAAAAATCATTAAATCATTTATATTATTGAAATAAAGACCCTCCTACAAATTAATATGACTTAAATAATTTTTGAAATCGTTTCCGTCCAATCAACACCAACCGCTCTGTTCCACGAGAAGCAGACGAAGTCAATGAAGATGGCGAGGCAATGCAAAAACTCCAAGGCAGCTATCACAGCCAAAATGATTGGAATAACAATTTTTTGGTACGAAATGTCGGACCAGTTAGTGTTGTCCTTATACTGAAATTTGCATAATGTAAAATGTTAACTAATTGTTTTTTAATATTTCAAATATGTTTTCATTTGTTTTTATTTTGAAACTCATTCATTTTAAGTAATATTACAAAAAAAAAATAAAAAATATGTTATGAATACATCTCGTTTTTGTTAAAGAGCTTTTATGTGCGGGCATAACTGCTGAGATATCGTTCTACATGTTTGCGTGCACATCACGTCAGTGTCACGTAGGCACGCGTGGGATAATCTTTCAGTTTGAACCGGCCTATCGCGAAATAAAAACGTGAGAAATTTCACTTATGCCGACAGAGAACGGTCACAACCTTCTTTCTATATGCCTACTTTCTTGTTTATAAACTATTTTATGTCTCCAAAAAATTTTTAGTCTTAAGCTTGCTTGAAATTAAATTTAGTTGAAACGCTGTGTTCAAACTAATGTTAATGTATGCATATAGATAATCTGATAGCTGGTACTGCCAAAAGTGAATGATGATCAAATAATGACTAATTAAGTTAAAAAATTTGAAGTGTTAAGAGATATGCTACAAACGGATCACAAGGCAATGCAGCTTCAAAATGAAACAAGCCCTCAATAGCCTGAGGTGAAACGCAAATTATTCAACTGTTTTAAAAATGCTGCAACATAATTTTTAAAAACACTGTCAACGTATCTAAATTATAAAATTATACGTCCAAGGAAGACCGTACAACGCGTTTGATTGTAGCGTGTTGGAAATATATCGCACCGATAGTAATTTGTTTGATTGGTGCATTGTTGTCAGCAGCTCTTACTTATTATATAAGCGATTATAAATAAAACTGTTGGCCTATTGATACTAATAACAAAGTTTCAAGTTGTTTGTTTAAATATCACTGAGAAAATTTTTATTTGTACGAAATTAAAAACATGGAACTAAACTAACATCTTGTTTTTTGGATTATAAGATTAGAAATTATTACGAACCTTGACGGCCTCAACGATGTTCAGGGCAGCTTTGACCGGGCAGAATAGGAAGGCGCAGATGCCCAGGAATATCACGCACGCGTATGGCTGTATTCAATCAAAATACAATTAAAAATACGTTACAATCAAAATAATTATTTCATTCTATTAAAAAATAACATCAAGAGTCGCACCAATCGAATTAATTAAATGCAATTTGATTAGAAATAACAGTCGGCGCACAGCGAACCAGCACGATGTGTCCCCAAATAACAAGCCATCACCTAACACACAAAAACTGTATTCATTATATTAGGTGAACAAATTGAATCAATTTTTAAACTAGCAATGTAATTATAAACGTTCAATGAGGCGATTAATTTAAGATTTTAAACAAAAATGCAGATACAAAAATGAAAGATAACAAATGATATGCATATATTTTTCCTAAAATTATAAGCACAGATGAATACATACATTTAATCCAGGTCTTTCCAACAAATAAGCTGACCATGATCCGGCAACGGCCAACTAAAAATTAAAAATTTTATTAAACGCGCCACGTAAAATTTATATCCACAGAGTAAAACAAAATTAAAATAAATGAAACGATGTGAAAAATTTTTGTCATCCACTTACGGGGATAGATGCCCAAATCCCGGAAGCGATCCAGGTCCAAACGTCGTCAGCAATGTTATTTAAGCATATGAGAGGTCTGGGGACAGTGGAGTAACAGTATCGAGAAGTTACCGCAATGTCGACAACGTCTAGAACGATTGACGCCATGGCGACAGTGATCAGCAGGTAAGCAAGAACTCTCAGGAAGCATAAGCCGCCAAAACGAGGAATTTTAACTGGATTGGTAATCAATTAAAATTAATTATTTGATTCAATTATTAAATTTCAGTTGATTAAAAAAAATTGAAATTATTTTAGCAATTCTCAAACTACCTCTCCTGATTTCGTGAAATTCTTTATGTTCTCGATTCATTTTCGGGCCAAAAATTTAATTTTTGATTTTTTATCGAAGTTCAAATTTTTGTAATCAGAACTAAAAAATTATATATAAAAAATTAATTTCAATAAATTAGTTTAATATTATTTCATCGAAAAATAAAATTTAAGTTTAGAGAGCGATGCGAAACTAGCAGGACCCGACAGCCCGCTAAATGTTTTATTCTGCCTAACTTATCTACATTGTAGCAAGTTGAATAAAAGTTGTAAGGAGTAGGCAGATAATAGCGAGCCAGCAAGTAAGTAGCTGAGTCCTTGTCACTGAGAAAATAACGGCGACTGGTACGCTTCACTACACTCAGATCTTGCAACATTTGTATGCCACTGAAACGCTGTACACAAGTGTGTGTATACCAACTATACATGCTAGTTGTTACACAAATATCAATCAAGCTTAGTTAGGAAAGTGAAGCCTTAATTACTTGAATTATGACGGATCGTGACTTTAATTAGCGACACCGCTGCCATTGTTGACAATAAATTTCTATTTGAAGAACAATGAAAACTTTTTTGCCCTTATTTCTGGATATTCGGAGCATGAAAAGACAAAAAACTACAGCCACAAAAATGTAGTAATGAGAATTTGAATGAATTTAACTAACAAATAAAATTAAAAAAATCTCGAAATTTACAAAAGACTAAATTGCTAACGTTAAACAAAGAATCGGTAATAATCATGCTTTGCCACTGTAGTACTAATCTTTACTGTGATTACATAACACACATACAAACCTTTATTAAAAATTTTCAAGCATACATCTCGTAGAACAACGTATGTTATTTGTTATTCGTTATATAAATATACCCCTCCAACCAACCCGATTGGGTGGTTCGAACACGCATCACTAAACAGTCATATATCTACATACACATTCTCACACATTTGCACACACGCACATATCATGTTTGCGGCATAAGATACGAACAGTAAAGCGACAATACACACACAGGCACGCACATACACAAAGAAACTTACACACAGATACACAGAATGCAAAACAACGCAAAGCGCTTTCTTTGTTGAAATTTTTGCCTATTCTTTTAACTGCTCAACTGTTCGATTGTTCGCTGCTCGATTGTTCGAAAATAATATCAATAGTAAAACTAATAATGACAATAATAATAACGACGAAACAACAAAAACAAATTGAGAATAATAAATATAATTAGTGAAAATAATAAAATCGTTTTATTAATAATATATCATTAACACATTTAATACTAAAATAAGCATAGTAGCAATGCTAAAAAAATTTAATAAATAAAACAATTTCAACATCAACGACTACTTTGATAATAATAATATTATTACAAATTTTATTACTTCATTATATTATAATAATATTATTATTATTATCATTAATAATAATAATTATATTATTAGTACAGTTATTAATTCTACTCATGATGACAAGCCTCTGTAAAAACAACGCCAAGCTTGAATGAATACAAGTATTAAAAATACAATATTAAATTTGATTGTACGTTGATTCAACCGCTGTCGTCGTTGTATGTTACGTTATAACTCTCTAATCAACTCTAATCACAATCACCATCTTGTCATTATAACTGCGTTTTAAAAGTAACCTATTCTGACACCGACACACAGTTGACCATGATTCAATTTAAGAACACGCACACACGCACACACACACGCACACACACACATACCTACATAGATAAAAATTGCGAACCAAATCATCATCTTCCTCACAGCCATCGTCATCATCATCTTCATTTTACACTTCCGCTAGCACTGTTGTTATAGTTTTTCTTAAATTTTTTTACCATACTCACGATCACCATCTCTAGATCGTGATCATTTTTATCATAAACATAGGTAGCTACATAATATACATACATACATATACACATATACATACATACATACATACACACACACATATATATATATGTATATTGTGGTATTATATATATATTATATATATATATTATATATATATATTATATATATTATATATATATATATATATATATTTTATATATATATACATGCACATATGCATACATACAAATAAACACACATATACATACATACACATATACATACATAATATTTATGAAATACATAATATTCTATACTATGTATTTATTAAAGAACAGAACGCAAATAAATTTGGCGAGATAACAATAGAATATAATATAATGAAGATAGTGCATAACGAATAGAAATATATAATAAACAAACAGCAACAACAATAGTATTAATTACAATAAAAATGACAACAACAACAACAACAACATTGATATCAATAACAATAGTAATAATAATAATCATGATGGTGACGACGACAATGACGATAGTAAGGATGATCACGATCTTCGATTTGAGACACAATAGCAGAACTATGAGCTGGTCTGAGAATTCAGTAGCTGCGAAAGATAATACATTCTTTTGTTTGCATTTGTTCGTTTGTTTGCATTTGTTCGTTTGTTTGCATTCGTTTATGTTTGTTTGTTTGCTTGCTTGCCATTTTGTTTTGTGTCTGCTTTGTTTGTTGGAATGAGTTTCTAATATGAATATTTAATCTTTGAACATTAATTTAATAACGAATTTATACGAATTAATAAATTCATTTGAGGTTAAGGGGTTATCGAATAAACCAACGATAAGATGAATTAATGAAGAAAAAAAAACTGAAACCAACCAACTTGTACACCATTGTTCAAACCAAAAATAAACCATTCAACCAACTAAACAATTATTATGTCAACCAACTAGCCAATCAACCAGCCAATCAACCAGCCAATCAACCAGCCAACCAACCGACCAACCAATTAACGACTCATTCAATCTCTCAATCAGACATACATCATTTTTACACAGCACTTACTGTGTTAGTGTTGATCAAATTTTTTTGAGATACGCTCGATTTCAGCATTGGTACTTTCCGTTGCAAGTCTTCAACCACGTAACTGTACACACCCAACTTTCTTCTATAGAAATTTAATTTTAAAATGAAGAAACAAATCAACATCGTCATATAATTCCATCAATTAAGTTCTTTAGTAATGTTATCTCATACATCTGCTATAGTTCAATTCTAGTTGACGGTCCAAAATTTATGTCACTAACAAATTCCGAGTTTGATAATTTGAAAAAAAAACCTACCAAACTTGTAGAATATATAATTTTATATCATAATCTATATTTCTTTTATTAATTCATTCAACAAACAAACTGCATTGAAACATTAAAAACTCTTAATTGTAAATAGCATACATACTATTATATTTTACATATTAAACTAAATTAAAACAAAAAAAAAAGCAAACAAGCAAGCTACAAAGAGAAAAAAAAACGAACATTCTGTTGAATTTTTCAACTTCATCTTCATTGTTGAGGTAGTTGTTCCTCCTGATATCACGTGGAGCCTTGTCTGAACCCCTCCAGGGCGGTCGGCTGTTCTTCAAGTCTCTCTTGGTGGTCAGTGCGGACGTGCTCGTCGTGGATCGGTTGGTGTTCAGGGCAGATGAAGGGCGCTTGATTCGCGGAGATCGTGCCGACATCTTCAGTGTTGCCTGATTTCAAGTTGTTTCAAACTGTTTTACTGAATGTGAAATCTTTTTGTAAAAATTATTAACTCAAAACAAATTAACATAAAATATAATTTTAAGTGAGGAGTTAATTATTTTAATTATAGTAGCTGCAGGACAAAACATCAACACCAGTTGTATGGTGGTTTTCAATGCACTGATGTTTTCAATATAATGCTTCTTCCATAGACCAGCATTTTCTTGTAAATTCTTGCTTGGAGGAATCAGCCAACCAAAACTCAAACACTTCTTCATCCACAACTGATCAAGTTCTGTTATCCACTTCCAATGCCAGCACACCTAATCAATGATGCGTTGAAGTGAACCAATTTTATTCAAAAGAAGTTTCAAAATCTAATCATGATTAACTTATTTAAAATTCCTAAATAATTAGAATCTTGATTTATTCATCATGACGTTTTGAAATAATGAAAAAAGATAACTAAATTTTGGCTGTTCATGATATCCTCCAATATCATCAATAAATTTTCACAAAAAAATTAGAATTGTAAATAACTTTCATAATATCATCACCACAAAATGAACAAACAACTTGAATGAGACCTGGGCACATCTAGAAAGACTCCTTGGATCAAGGAAGGAGAAGATGTAAACAGATAAGATACGTGGCAAACATCGAGTGAAATCTTCGTGGAAAAAATTTTTTTTATTTGCCAAAAGTTCTCTCAGAGCATCCAAATGTTTGGACTTCATTTGACTAACAAAGTCATCAATGATTTGCAGTTTTTGATCATCTGACCACTTTTCAAACTTGTTTAAAAATATATTTCTTACATATACAATTTTGATTTGATGAAAAGAAACGTAACCAAATGGAACATTTAAAAAAACTGACCCATTTGTTTGTCAGAAGTCTTCTTTCATTAAAAATCTACAATGATTGTTAATTTATTTTTAATGCAGTGAAAAGCAATCATGATAATAAATAAATAAAATGATAAAAAATTACTCCTTCTATGTTCTGCTGAAACATCTCAATACTTATTGAAAGTTCAAGCTTTAGCAATAAATTTTGAAAAGTATCCAGTATCTAACTAGTCAATACTAAACTACAAATAAAAATTTAAAAAAAATAAATTATTGTGATACTGACCTTTTGATTTAGTTCAGGATTGCTGAGAGGAGTCCAAGTACTTTTACTTTTTGCAAGCTTAGCCATAGAAAATTTTTTAAAATATTTAAAGATATGTAAATAAATAAAATTTTGAAATGCTTAATATTATAAAATATAAGAAATTCGCTGTCATTAAATTCAAAGCGTTTGGCTAGAAACGGTCGCCAATGTAAGCATAAACACATGTTCTTAAAGATATCCTAATAGACAAATTGTGTACGATTTGATGCTAGGCTGAAAGTCGACCGCAAATAATATATCATACATAGAATAAAACGCAGAAGCTGTCACGTATCAACACAGAAGCCGTTTCATAAATGAAAGACTGATACTATTTAATTTCTAAAAAAAAAAATCAATTGCATCTGAGAAAACCGAATTTTAGGTAAGTTTTTATCGTTTTCTATCATCGCTTAAAAAATGCTTAAACATCTAACTAAATATATGGCATAATCATCGATGCTTCTCCCTCTCACTTTGTCATGTCATCCATCTATTTGTGGCAGATCCTTTCTATTTCTTTTTCCTAGCATTTTATCCTGATCACTGGAGCTTTAGTCTGTCCAGCTTTATCCAACAATCTAGTGTGCTTGCCGCCTTGCAACGAACCATCGCATGACTACTTTCTTGGCTTTATTACAAAATGGCTACATCGCCTGGAAACCATATCGAAGATGCTTCGTATATCGATAAAGACAAAGATGCACTGGCAACGAAAATACATACCAACATACATGCATTCAAACATCCGTTACAGTGAGTCAGTATTAATTTTGAACCAAAAAGTTTACTGATAACTAACGTTCAATACTTGTTACGCAACTGATTACAAGTTAAGTCTCATCAATCAGAAATACAAGGGACATGATTTCCTTTGCTTTAGATCACCCTTTACTCGTACCATATTTGCTTACGGTAATATACTTATGTACATAATTTCAGACAAACTAAACCTAACAGAAGTACACAAATCACACATACATACAATATTACACATACGTCGTATACACACGGACGCCTTCAAAAAAACAGAGAAATTATCGAGAAATAAAAAAATACTTTTGGACCGATTTGAAGGCAGACGCCCTTCAAAACGAGTTGTCCTTCCGGGCAATCTACTTAAACAAAAGAAAACCACACTAATTTTTTTTTGAAGAAATTGAACTTGGTGACAACTCATACTATCCATAAAAACGAGAAAACGTCAGTGTCCCGTAAATAGATTAAGTTAAAATTAAGAAAAAATGTGATGACATAATTTCTTTAAATTCAACGCTTCCAAAACATCACAAATACTTGTGGCTTATTAAACACATGACAAATAAACACATTAAATAAAATTTAATCATCTTTGCCAACTTTACACATAGTGAAAACAGACGACGTACCTAACAAATAACATTAACAGTGAATAAAAACTGTAATTATTACTAATAAAACGATAATTAATCAAAACAGGGAAAATTTATGATCAAAGTACGAAAGTAAACATAAACAGTCTTGAAAATTTGATAAGCACTAAAAGTTATCGAGTTTCTATGCTTTATTCTAGGTCTGGCATTTCTGCAAAAATTCAAACGTTTTCAGTGTTATAGCATGGCATGTCATTAAACTACCGCACTGAACAAATAAAAAAAAGATATAAAGTGCTCGTTAACCTTCATCATCGCTATCTCTCTCGTCATCCTGAAAAGAATAAAGAATAGTACATAAATTTTAAAAATTGGTAGTCACATCAGATCAAAACAATGCACATAAAAGATTTAAATAACAAGAAAACAACAAAAATAGAATCAAAAAAGGCAAATTGAATTCAAAACTTACAGCCATATCCTCTTCTGGCCCTTTATAGCTTCCCATATTATTCATCATCTAAATTAAATATAGTGATAAGCATTTATTTAATACAAGTTATAAAAAGAAATCACTACAAGTCTGAACGTTCATTAACTTTTAATTTTATCAATAAAAATTGACTCGTTTGTCCAAATCTAAAAAACTAGTACAATATTACACTCATGTAGAAAATTAAAAACAATAATGTAAAAAAATAAAATAAATTTTTTAAACCTTATCAATTTACACCAAAGATCATTAACTAAAATCTTCAAAGGCAAAATCTAATTAATCTACATAAAATATCTTATCAACGAACATCCTCAAAAGCAAAATCTTTAGACTCATCAACATCAGAATCATCCTCATCCCTCCACTTATCAAAATCTGTTTTCAACCAGTGAACCTAGTTTAAAAAAAATTCAAAATTAAATAAGTTTAACAAAACATAATATGTGTTGAAGAGTATGTAAAAACATGATCGACTTAAAAAATTTTTCTACAATTGTAATTAAAAAATAAAAACCTTTGTTTTATCTTTTAGTAGTCTGGGCCAGAATGGCCCACTTTCTTTCTTATAGACCACAAATTGTATATGACGAGGCAGAACCACATGTTTGGATTTCTTTAAAAGATTTTTAAATTGTTTTTGAGACTAAGAAGTTATCAATCAATCTTCCTTTAGAAGTTACCAAATTAGAGCAAAAGTTGTTTATGGAAATTATTTCAAAGGCTTAATGCTTTTTGGTTTAAATAATGACTAAATAAAACTAAATAATATTAATAACATTTCAATTTTTATAGTTATAATAAATTTTGCAACGTTAATTAAATTAAGTTTAAAAATTAAAGGACGCATATTTATTGGCCCCTTACTTCTGGATCAACGTCTCCATAAAACTCTATTGTTATATCATAATGCAATGCTTCTTTGTTTCCAACACCCCTAAAATTAAATTAAAATGATTTGAAAGGATTTTTTTAGCTAGCATCATATTTCAATTTTAAATAATTTTTTTAAAATGATATAAAAATTTTGAGCAAAGCATCCCAAAGAAATAAATATAAATAAGCGTGACATAATCGTACTCAAAATGTAGAGAGTTCTGTTCTAGCTTGATCGTTGGGTCTTTGCAATCTTCCACATTAATGGTCAGATACAATTTGTCCTTGCGTTGTGCCCACTGAACTGACGGTAAATGTCTGAAAAGCAAGTTCAACGTCAGTGCATCAAAAATATTTAAACTTGAAAAAGCGTATGTAAGGATTTCACATTTAATAAAAAAAAATAAAATTAAAATTTTCAAGATCGCAACACAATGTGAGCGAAAATTCTGGAAACATGCCGGAGGGATCGACCGATTCAGGCCAGAAATGAGTCACAAATTTATTTTGAAATAAGCAATCAGTGGTAAAAACATTAAAACCTCACCTGTCGTTAGCCATTTTATTTATTTTAATTTAATTCACTTAAAACAAAAAGAGCACAAAAAACTGATACAAGTTCTCTAAGCGAGCCAGTACAAACTTCCGGCAAAAAAAGGGATGGCTAGTTGGTTGGTCTATCGACTATCCATTGTCACATGCTTAGGATGTTCATTATTAAAATATAACTGAATAAGAACATTTAAGATATTGGTGATAGATTAACATGTTTTGTCGACTATTGATTAATATATTTAAATAAATACGTGTTTTATTTGTTTTGACTTTCAGTTTTTTGTTCGCACAGAGTTAAATAGCATTTCGATCCCCGAAAGTTAATTGCAATCGTTAAATATTGAATTAAAAAGAAATTGAAATGTAAATTCACATATATAAAGATAATAAGATAAAAAATACTCAAATTTATGACTGAAGATACATATTTTGTGTTTGTATTTTAAATATACAGATATTTGCTTTTGACAAATTCATTAAATATATTGATTGAAATATATTTGCTGATGATATGGATCAACTAGCGCTCAGACCAAACGATCTAAAAAGACTAGTAGACAAGATTACCCATCATAACCGCAAAGACTAAAATACAAAACAGCTGATAATTTCGGTAAGAAATAAGGGCAATTTATAATTTTTAACAGATTCAGTAAAAAAACTAAATTGAGTTCATGTACTTGTTTAATGTTATAGGTTGCAACTACTGGTTAATGCAAATTGATCGATATTGCGTTGAAGAAAAAGACGTATATGCAAACTTTTTGCTGTGAGGGCTGCATTGAGAATTATTTGATCTTTGAAGGGCCGCATTGAGAACTATTTAACCTTTGAAAGGCCACCTTGAAAATTATTTGACCTTTCAAGGGCCGTATATGTATTTAAATAGCTAATTTTTTCGACCCGTTGACTGAGAGGGAGAATTTTTAAACGTGTCTTTTGTGGCTGACGACCTTTTTTGGTAGTCATGTTCGTACGTTAGTTTTTTTCGATATTTGTTTATACGCTAGTTCATTTATTTATTCGTCCATTCATTCTTTATTTCATTCATCCATCCATCCATCCATCCATTCATCCATCCATTCATTCGTTCGTTCGTTCGTTCGTTCATTCGTTCGTTCGTTCGTTCGTTCATTCATTCATATATCCATCCATTCATTCACTGCCACAAATTTTCACAAAGAGTGAAAAAAGAGGTAACATAAGTAGCCAACTTGAACGGCAGAAATGTGTAGATGAATGGTTCGTTCAAACGTCCAAAGTATTTAAGATATCTTGTAAAATTTGCTTATTGACCAATAACACTACAGTTTTATAATATGCTAAAAATATTGAAAAATCGGCATTATTCAATTTTTTCAATTAAATTTTTTACAACGTAATATTAGTTGTTATCATGAAAAAACAAAGATATTTGAATGAATAATAATTTTTTTTACAATGGTTTGTTATAAATGATGAGCAATAAAATAGCATGTTTATTTACGAACTTATGTGAGATGAAATGTTTTACAATAAATTATAAAATATAGTTACAAATGCTTGTCTTTAAATAATTGCCGTCTGTACACGTACGACAAGTTATATTTAAATGTAGAAATAGATCAAATGTCACAAATTGACGAACGAAAATATCTAAACCATGATTGAAAACATTGGTAGAATGTTATTAAACATTGAACATTAAACATTCAAGAAGCCGATGACTGATAGAACGTGTGAACAGTTATGTACTTGTATGTACGTAGGGTGAATACGCGCGCGTGGTCGGCATTCACGCATTAACTTTATTCAAAACCACACGCGGCGATGACGGCTTGGTTGTTGTCGCTGTTGTCTGCGTGCGTTGCTGCTGCTAATCCTGGTCCACTGTCTCCCAGATCTTGATTAGGAAGGCTGTAGTCGTCCGTGCAATCCTCATCGAACGTCATCTTGTGTCGGCGATTAATTATTTTAGTATATTTAAATTGAAACTTGATCGATCAGTTTCATTACAGCAACTTTGAAATTAAAGATTTTACACTCATTTTCAATAAACTACATGGAATGTATTGAATTTAAGCTTACGTCGTCGCTACAAACTGGTTCGTTTCCATGACCAGCACTGTCCTTTTTCTGGTTGAACGTTTTATAAATTAATTATTAAGGCTCAAATTCTTTTAAATTGGTTAAGCTCATTAACGCTCCAAAGTAAACGCTTCATAAAAATATTGAAACAGGTAGGAATAAATTCCAACGAACGAATTAACGAATAAACAAGCGTATCAAACAAATACTCATAGAGGAAAATTTCCAAACAGATAACAAATGAATAAACATTATTCAAAGTTTGTATATAAAGAAACATTTTCTAACCACACAGGCCACCGTAAAAATAAAAGCGAGATGGAAAAGGATGTAGATGCTTCCGAAAATGCCAGCAGCGATGTTGTCCAGGTTGCCGACGAGAGATTGATTGCACTTTGTGGATGTGTAAATGAAGAAAACGATAGCGTGCCAAACGCAGATGACTGTCAGGATTCCCATCAGTCCTAATATATATCGATCCTGCCATGTGGAAGGCAGGGATTGTCGCAATCCGATAGTTTAACACTTAGTATAAACACCATTTAAAATTCACAACTAAAAAATTTGTATTTAACGACTTGCCAAAAAATGTCACCTCGTGTTTAAAACTGGCAATTTGAAACTTATTTTCATTGAAAAGACCACCAAAAATATTAGAAAATAATAAGCAACGAACGAGATAGGTGAGGTAAGAGATGCTGGGCAGATTCTGGTTGGCCACAAATTTGAATGAAACTGTCGTCAACAACAAGATGAAGGTCAACTGAAGGCGATTTTGTGGTAAGGTGAAGGAGACGGAGAAGGTAGCGAACGACAAGCTGCATATCAACGTCTGCGTGGAGAGTTGTTTCGTTGATTCTTGTTGTGGTGGTGATGATGCCAGGTAACATTTCAGTTCATATTCAATGTTATTGTGTGTTTCAAATGATAAACTTTGTTTCAATGTAATTATGAAATAAGCGGTAACATTGGAGATGGGATTTGTAGGAGTATGAGCACAACTATGTAGGAGTAAAATATTGATTGGTAATAAATGAATTTATAATAATAACAACAATAAGCAAAGACAAGCAACTAACCATAATAACAAAAATATTCCAGAAAAAGAATTGTGGCCTCCTGGAGACTTTACAGGAAGCACCGAATGCAGGATGTTTCTTGGTTGTGTTGAATGATTCCTCCTTCACCTCCTTCCACGTCGTGCAGCCATCGTGCAGTTTCCACTCCTGCACGTCAGCAAACGACATGACGTTCAACAGGCATTTCTCCTTTGGATCCTCTATCAACTCCAACTCTGATTGGTCACGATCTGAGATCACTGAGACCGACAAATCCTTATTCGAAAGTGCAGAATTTTGAGTCAGTTTGAACAAATTAGACGACGAAAGTTAACTAGTTTGAAAACTTCTCTTTCCTTCTTAGAACAGACTTAACAATAACAATAACTATATTTTATTTGGCCACAAAATTTGATGAAAATTTTAACTTACTTAATTTGTAACCATATCTTTTCTCACAAAACACAACATTTACAGATAAATGAAACCTGTGTATCAAAAGGGAACTGGTAAAGTTCCATGAATTCTAAGAAGGCACCGGTGACCCTTCTTTTCTCGCAGATGATGGCCTGGCCGAAATTATCAAACGTTAACGTGTGCCAGATTTGCTCTTTTGGCTCTCCAATGACGTTTTCAAGGGAGAGGCGAGGATTCCAATACAACTCCCAATTAATCGGGTCCTTTTGCTGTTGTTCGGAGATTGTTTAACAATGTTATGTGTGTAATTTGCTTCTTTTCGTTGAATTAACACTTGGAACTTAAAAATTTTTGCCAATTTGTTAATATTCAATGTTTTTAATTTAACGTTTAAAGAATTTGTCTCTAGTTTTGTAGTCAAATTTTTACTATGTTTAAAATAATTTCAATTTTTTATTTTTATGGTAAATTTTTCATTGCAATGCCCTTTGCTTTTTTGAGAAGAGATATTAGACTAATTACATTTTTCAGTAATCTGAACACACAAAATTTTTCAAAAACCACTTCAACAATTTTTTAATTATAATTTATTATTTCAACTGAATATGAAAATTCAAGTCTAAGAATTTAGTTCAAACTGTTATAACTATTTACAACTTAAAAAGTGCTTGTGAGCCATCGACTTAGTTTATAGAAAGAAGTTGGAACGAACCGATTTAAACTTGCCATCGAGGGCAGGTTCCCTCCACTTGCACTGAATGAAGACGTCAGCCGAGAACTTGTCACGCATTGTGTCGATGTCACCTAACTTCAAGATCACTATCTTCGTGAATACGATCACCTAGTTTATGTTGCGTTCATGTTCACTTATCATGTTTAACATATTAATACTGAAATAAAAATAAATTTCGGTTTCAATTTATTCAAAATTGTATGTAACTTTACGTCAAATATTGGAAAAAAAGTTTATTATAAAATATTAAACCATGTATTAGCAGTCGTAAAAATGCAAAACCTTGTCAATTCGGTTGGGCATTTTGGCAGAGGATGCGAGCGAGTGTTCCCTACGGAGACTGCTTAACGTCCTGGGAACCTTCTTCCCCTTCTCATCTTCTTCTAGGGACAGATCCTTCGTCAGGTGTTTCTTGATGCTCACCTCCAGTGCTCTCAGTGCATTACTGAATTGGACCGAATCGTCCAACGTGTACAATCTCTGTTTGTCGTTTTCTGACGTCATGTTCGCAACGGTATCGTACGTTGTTCTCAACACGATCTTACTGGTTAATTTAATTGTTTTTATTTGATTTTTATTTGGAATTTTTCATGTGCGAAGCAGTAATAGTTTCATGTTTGTAGTTACGAATGAGAATGTCAAAAGTATCCCACAGACGACAGATTTAAAAATTTCACAAAATTTTTACAACAATGTTTTCCTGAGCAACACGTCGGCAACAGGCACAGGAACAGCGAAAGCCAAGAGACAGAACGGCGTTTAAATTCTATTTGTGGAAGTAGGCATCGAATGTTTTTTTTTTTATATTGACGGCTGGAGCAAACAGCTCTTCATAATAGCTACGCCTGACGCACTGAATAGGCCTATCTTTTCTATCCTCATGTCATGTCAACCAACATGAATGTAGTACCATGTTCGATGCATGTATGTTATAGCTTCTATAAATACATACACATATTATTTATTTATATACACATATGTATGTGTATGTTACATATATATATATATATATATATATATATATATATATATATATATATATATATATACAATTATTTATTTGAAAATATATTCAAAGTGTGATAAACTGATAGACAGGAGATGAATGAAATGTGAAAGAATTTGATGGCGGGAAAATATGATTTTTGAATTTTTAAATGATTTTAAAGGAGATTTTAAATGATTTTAAGTAAAATATATTTTACTCATTTCTATTTTGTGTAAGGTCAGTGAAGACAGTTGTACGTTAATACAAAAGTTGTACATTGATATGCATAAAAGTTGCATGTTTGATACAAAAAGTGTAAATTGATACAAAGTTGTACATAGATACAAAAGTCGTATATTGATATTACATTAGTAGAAGAAATTTTCCTTGTGTGAATGCTCACGTGATGTTGATGTATGCATGCGTTCTTATAATCGTTTATTCAGTCGACAATGAAATGAATTGCCATTGTTCCACGAATGCTTCTGCTTGCCTGAAAAATAAAGGTGCTTACAAACGAATGTGTCTATATTGTATGTATGTATCGTTTTGTATGCTTGTTTGTATATATGTATTTATGTATGTCTGTATGTCTCTATGTGTGTATGTATGTATGTATGTTTGTTTGTTGAGATATTCGGTGTGTGGTTTTACGTAAGATCATCTTGAATATACATAAGCAAGCGCATGTTTGTACGTGTGCATGTATAAAAATTATATTGTTTGCGATAAACAAAGCAGATGAAATCTCATTCCCTTTCATAGAAAACTTCATAGAACAAAAACAACAACAAAAACAACAACAACAGTAAAAACATCAACAAAAACAACAACAACAATATAACCAACAATGAAGATAATATTTTCAATAAAAACGAATCAAATAATTAGTAGCAATGACATCAGTCATAGCAGTATAACACCAGAGACAGAATAACAATAAAAACAACAACTACCTGTCAAAATTATAAACAAAATTGTAGAAACAACATTAAAAAAAACATTAATAACGTCTCTTAAATTAATAACTAATATTATTGTCATTACCATAGATGATTATCACCACCAGCCCAAGAAACGTGGAATGGACGTTTCTCGAATATTGTCGAGAAGGGGGGTACAGCACGGCAAATATAAGACCCGTCTCTATGGTTACCACTATGAAAATATGTATTTAGTCGATGTGTGTGTGCTTATGTGATGGAATGCATGAACGTTCTGCTAGTTATGATGGCTCCTTCATTTTTATTGCTATAATTTTAACAATTATCTCTAACATTTATTACATATCAGCATTTGTTATTGCTTCAGCGATGATATATGGTAATGGAGTAGTGATGTTGGTATGAAATGAAGAAAGTGGGGTTTATGGCTGTTTAATTTATCCCTTGAACATTTTTAAAATTATTTTACGTTGTTTCGATGAAAATCAGAGACAAATATATTTAAAATCATTAGCTCATCAACAGATTTTTTAGTTTTATTGACTCTAATATGTTTGGGAAAGAATTGTTTTCTAAACCATTGGAAAGAAATGCTAAAAATGTACTTTTTAGACTTAGTGATTATCATTCTATCGTCAATATTAATAACGCAATAGTGATAATAACAATAAAAATAAGAATAATAATAAAGGGCAGTCTGATGGCGAAATGAATCTCTTTATCTTTTTTCTTTCTTCTCTCTTTCTTTCTCATTTTTTTCTTTCTTTCTTCTTCTTTTTCCTTCTTTCTCCTTCTTTTTCTTTCTTTTAAACAATCTCTCATTCAATAACTCTTAGCCTCTTCTTTGCTGTCACGATTGTCATCAGTGTATTTGTCCTTGCTGTATTTGTCACCATCATCATCACCACCACCACCATCATAATCATCATCATCATCATCATTACCATCATCATCATCACCGTCGTCATCATCATCATCGTCATCATCATCACTGTTGGAACTGATTATGTAATCATCATTATACAGCTGTCTATAAAAATAATTAGGAACAATAAGCGGGTCTTAATTAACAGTCCGCATCATTATCATCACCATTAACGTCATCATCATCATCATTAACGTCATTATCCTCATTATTATCATCATTTGCTACATCATTATCACCATCATTATATGAACGCACGTACGCACATAAATATATACAAATAAATAGTTATTTTAATAAATAAATACATAATGCGTATATGGATATGCGTGTGTATATATTTATATACCTAGATATATTAGTGTGTAAGTGTGCATTTGTGGCGTGTTTGTGTGTGTGTGTGTGTATGTGGTGTGTGCTTTTTGTATTTATAAAAAACAACAAAGAGCCAACACAAAAACTGAACATACAATTGGGGAGCGAGAAAAGGTATGAGAAAATTATGGAGAAACTAATGACAGAGCCGCAAATAATTGGGTCAAAATATATGAAAAGAAGCACTCGTGATGATCTCTTGGTGGAAAAACTTTGCACATGAAAGCAGCAACAACAGGAAAGAAAATACGACCAGGTAAAAACGTTAACCTAGAATTAACGAAACTTGTGTTGACGGCAAAAACTGCAGCAACAACAACAACAACAACAGCATTAACCACAATCACAACAAGAGCAGTAGCAACCACAACAACAACAACAACGACAACATCAACAAACGCAACTACAGCAACAGCAGCTGCAACAACAACAACAACGACAACATCAATAATAACAACATCAACAATAGCAGCAACAACAACAACTATGACAACATAAACAACAATAACAATAACAACAACAACAACTATGACAATATTGACTTTAACAACATCACTAACATTAATGAAATATCAGCAACTACGGGAAAAACATTAATTAGAACAACAAAAATGACAAAAAAATACGACGACGATGACGAAAATGTCACCAAGATTGTTTACATATCGACTGTTTTCACCATGGCTACCCAATCGATCTTACAATAAAAATAAATTTGTTGTTGACGATGTTGTTGTTTGCGTTACTGCTTTCATGTTGGCGTAATTGCTGTTGTTGTTGTTGTTGACGACGTTGTTGTGTTGTTGTTTTTGCTATTATTCATGTTATCGCTTGTGCTGTTGTTTATATTTGATGTAATTGTTGTTGTTGTATATGCTGTTGCATAAGTTAACACTGATATTGTTGCTATTGATACTTTGTTGATTTAGTTAATGTGGTTTATAATGTTGAAGCTGATGGTTATGATGAAGCTGATTTATCATATATCATTTATGTGGTTATATATTATATATAGATGTGTGTATATGTATAGATACGTGTGTGTTTGTGTGTGTGTATGTGTGTGTGTATGTGTGCGCGTATGTGTGTGTGTATGTACTCACTTGTTTGCTTATTTTTATTCATCTAATTATTTTTATCTGCATTTATCTCTTATTAATAGATTTATTTACCTCTTTTTCTATTTATAACTTAATTTATTTAAATTAATTTCATTCAATTGTAATTAATTTCATTTCACCTATAGCTCGTTGAACTTTTGACCGCCCGTGGTTTTATATACGTCTGGTGTCTTTTGTTGAAGTTGAAACATTTAGAAAAACTGTGTCGACGACGATGATGATGATGGCGGTTGTTATTGATGTGATGATGATGATAATTAGAATGATGATGGGAAAGATGATAATTGATAATAATGTGGATTTTAAAGAAGATGAGGAAGATGAAGAAAATGAAGAAGAAGATGATGATAATGATGATGATATGATGATGATGATATGATGATATGATGATGATATGATGATGATGATATGATGATATGATGATGATATGATGATGATGAGGATAAAAATGACGATAAAGATGAGAATGATGGTGATAATGAGGAGGAAGAAGATGACGAAGAAGATGATGATTGGGATGATGAAGATGACAGTTGACAGCGGGAATGATGATCAAGTTGTCATCCGAAGTGAATGTTTATAGCAGTGGAGATGTCAGCAACCTCCGGAAAATGATGACAACGACGATTTTATGGTAAAGTTATGTGTTGAATAAATAACGAATAAAATTGACTGAAAAATAACAAAACATAACAATGTGAATGAATAAGATGATGATTACGATAGCGATGGTGGCGGTGATAAGGACGATGATGATGTCTAGTCACGATGCTTCAACACATGTTAAACAATGTGAGTGAAGAGGATGAAGATGTCGATGATGATAGTGAACATGAGGAGTGAAAGATTGTGATAGCGATGAGGATGTTGATAACAATGGTGGTGATGGTGACTGGAATGGAAAATTTGGATTATTTGTTTGATGAAAATAATTTTTTATTGAATTATACAAAAACACACGGACACACACACACACACACACACACACACACACACACAAACAAACAAACAAACATGTACGAAAAAATAACGTTTCTTTTGATGATTTGCAATTTACTTGCAAACATTAGGTGCATTGATTCTACAAAAAATGTAATTAATCGAGAGGGCGGCGATGATGATGATGATGGTAATGATGATGATGATAATAGTAATGATGATGATGATAATAAAAAAAGTGATGAGACCTTGCTAATTAAAGTTATTATTATTATAAGTCTTATATTTAATGTGCCAAATGGGGTAATGATCTCAAAATTTTATTATAATTAACACAACTACAGTCAAATTAAGATGATAAAATTATATATCTTAATGATACATTGTAATTATACATGAAAATGATACATTAAATTGATATAATGATGACGACAACGCAAATGATTAATTCAATTACATGACTAATCATACATGAGACGAAACATCAAAATGATGATGAAGATGATGGTTTCTTAGACACTTGTCTGTCTATATATGAAATAAAATAAATGAAACTATTTAAGCCAGGGGTGGGCAAACTTTTTGCTGTGAGGGCCGCATTGAGAACTGTTTTACTTTTGAAGGGCCGCATATGTACCTAAAAAGCAAAGTTTTTCGACCCGGGGGAGAGTTTTTTTAAGATTTGTGACTCCTTTTTTTGTTCATAATGCCTGGCTGACGACCTTTTTTCTGGCGAACAAGGCCTCGCGGGCCACATAAAATAGCTTCGCGGGCCGCCTCTGATTTGAGCAACTCAATTGGTCTGCCGTTCAAATTTAATCATTTATATAAAAATAAATTTATTTATTCATTTAAATTATAATTATATAAACAATTCTCTTTTAAATATTTTTCCAAGGGACTAACAACAAAGACACAGTGCTTGTATCAACAAATACACGTGAAATAACGCATGACGCACATTGCACGTGATAAGTGGGCTCTCTTTGCAGTCGAATTCGGTCAATGCATCTCCATTGCCAGACACCTTACCGTTACACCAACACGTCGCCGCAAAACACAAACAAGTATTTTTTTCAATTTTGTATGACTTTTTATTATATAGCTCCACTTTTAATTCATTCAAATAAAATGAAGATAATTTCATCTCAATGATAAAAATACTAATAAAAGAGTAATGAAAATGATCGAAATTTAAACACCAGGTACCAACCATTAAACGTTGGATTGTAAGTTCGCTCTTCAATTACATGAAACAAAATAAAGGTAAACTTTTCCACATAATCGAATAAATAGCCAGACGGTACAACAGACAAAATTAGCGTCATATACATACGCAGGCCCTTGAAGAAGGGGTCACTAGGGTTATTTGGCTTGGGCCTTCCAGATTAACACCAATAATATTCTAAGAGTAATAAAAATGATAATAATTATTATAGTTATAATAGCAACAATGACGACAACAAAGATAATAATAAAAATATATCACCATCTAACAAAAAAAATTGTATCTATGTATGCAGATTGTTTCCATTCAGTTGGCTGCGTAGATGCCGACTGAGATGACGATGGTGAAGATGATGACTCCAATGACGTGGACCAAGAGCAGTTGTGGTGGTAGCGAGTTTAATCGCTGATTTATTGATTGATTGAATGAATGATTGAATAAGTGAGTGAATGAATGAATGAATGAATGAATGAATGAATGAATGAATGAATGAATGAATGAATGAATGAATGAATGAATGAATGAATGAATGAATGAATGAATGAATGAATGAATGAATGAATGAATGAATGAATGAATGAATGAATGAATGGAAGCTTGAATGAATGAATGCGTAGATGGATAGATGAATAAATAGATGAGTGGATAGATTAGATAAATGGATAGATTAATAAATAAATGAATGAATGAATGAAAAAAATTATAATCATATCCTAATAACTAACGGCCGGAACTTGAACTCTTGGTTCTTTGGCTTCTCCTTCTTCATTTTCTTTGTTCTGTCTGTTTATTGCTGCAAAGTAAGTAAACAAATTGCAGGAAGCATTATTTACCGAAAACAATTTAAGAGAAAAATATAAAAAATTGGTAAACCAGCGAAATTTTTCTATTTGATGACGTAATGGATACAAATTTTGCACGAACTTCTAACTCTTTCCTTGTAGAACTTGATGGTATAGAGGAAGAATTCGATGAGGGCCTGCCACCCCATGTGGCCCAACACGACCCACGGCCACCAAGAAGGCAGGGTGAGTTTGGAAAGAAAGACTGACAACAGGATGGTGATCACTGTGGGAAAACGTTGATATGTCGTTAGTGCGAAATAAATACATTTTCCATTGCCACGAAAAAAAGTTATTATAACCGTTTTGACAACATTATTATAGTCGTTGAAAACATTTGGTGAAAAGCTTTAAGACCAAAAAAATGAATAGATGAATCGAAGAAACGACAACTGACATGCGATGAAGTATGACGTCTGACCGATGACGTAATGAAACAAATCGAAGAGCCATCGATTCTTGCTCCGTATGTCGCACCTGAAGAAGGCCAACACGGCCTGTTGAAATATTCCTTTCATCAACCAATTTATTTTTCTGACGTCAAGTTTTTGTTGCATTGTCTACTAGTTAGTAACAAACAACGATTCAAGATCTAGTCACATCAAATTACATCAACCGCAATGCAACTGCAACAACACTCCAAAACAACAAAAACCACATCATTGCCAACGTAGTAAAATAAAAAATAACGAAGGAAGAAACTTGCATTGAAGACAATGAGAACCGTTACAATTATACCGAGTACCGGATGGGCCGCTCCGATTCCATGCACCTGGCGACGAATGTCGAAATTAAATGCCCCATTTGTTAGTTGCATGTAAAACATGTCAATACATATTATACATACACCGTTTTGTAATGTTTCCCAACATGTTGAAAAATATTGCAGATTACAACGCTCTAGTATGAAAAAAATTTATGATAACTATGACAACAAAAAATGAATGAATGAATGAATGAATAAATGAATGAATGAATGATTAATGAATGAATGAATGAATGAATAAACGAACAAATGAATAAATGAACGAACGAGCAAACAAAGAAAGGAATGAGTGAATGAATGAATTAATTAAACCAATTAAAAAATTTAGTTAAGTTGAGAAAGTTAAGTTAATTAAACAATTGGGAACTCACGATAGAGTAGCGGCCGACCTCAACGAAGATGAGGACGAAAGAAATGATGGTAAGCAGGATGGCGGACATGAACAGGATGAAGTGGAACTTTTAATTGTTTATTATTTTTTAATTATTTTTATAATTATTTAAAATAATGAATAAATATAGAAATATAAAAAATAACATATATTAAATAAATATTACTTTAATTTCATTCTCCTTATTTTATTCTCATATATTCAGACGCTTACATATCATTAACTTAACTCACATTATATCATTTTCATATGAGTAAATTAAAAAAGGGATGTGATGTGTCTGATAAACTTGAGCATCTTGCAAAAGTAAAACCTGAAAAAAATATTAACAAAACGTACAGAGAACCAGAAAGGCTTGTCAAAGATTTTGATTCTGATGGACGAAATTTTGAAGTACCTAGGAAGGATGACGGCCACACTGGCCGCGAATGTCCATGCAATGACCATCAGGACGCCTGTGTTTGAGCGTTTGCTGCTATTAATATTAACATCATGTCATAGAGTTGTTTTGTTTCAATTGTTTGCAATCCGTTTGAACGGTGGACCCGCACAAATACACACATATTTAATAACTTTATACTATGTTTTCCAAAAGAACAACACGCACACACACACACACAAACACACACGCACACACACACACACACACAAATCAAACTACAAAACAGCTACTAAAGCCATAAAACAACGATGTTGAACAGTTGTAACAACATCAGCGGCAACAGAGAACCAACCAACCGTGAATTTTAACGTTGTATTTCTCCACGAGACCAACGTCACTTATTATTTCCATGGAAAAAGTGAGAGGTCCGTGTGAGGTGGCCCACTCGTGGTTGCCCAGATGACCCTTCCTCTGACTGCCACTGGCCACAAGAATGTAGTACTCGCCGTCCCCTGCGAATAGAACTTTGTCGTAATCTGCGGCGGATTCGTCCTTAATCAAGCGGCTTCGACTGCCATCCACGTCTTTGTTGGTATTGCCACTACTTGCGGTTATGTGGTATCGGTGGAATTCTGTTTTGAACAATGCAAATGAGCAGACGACCTCTCCGTCGACGTATGTGACGTTGGATAGTTCAGGGAGCAGGTTGTACGTCGGCTAATGTAGGTCAGGTCAGATGAAATTATGTGGGTCGGTGTCACACTTTTAGTTTGATTTCAATTAAAATTCGTTTTAGCACTGTATTCTTTAAAATGTATACAATTCAACGCTATAACCTAGCCTAACCTAATTTTTATAAAGTAAAAATTTTAATTTTTATAAAGTAAAAATTTTAATTTATGAAGTGCGTTATTCAGTTGAAAGCGGTTCACCACCTTTAAAGTTTTCAGTTCTCGACAAATTACATCATCTTAAAATCATTTCGACAATTGAAATTTGTAATTTTCTGGTCATGCGAATGACCAACGACAATGATGATGCTGGCTAACATTTTTAAGTATGACGTTCTGCAGATCATTCTCTTCAACGAAGTTCCAACTCATCTTCACACCATTTGGAGTGCAAGCCACCACACTGTCGTCTGTCTGGAGCGGTGATTGGTTGATGACAAACGATTGATTGGCTGGTTGGTTAGAAGAAAATTGATTGCTTGGTTGTTTGACGAATGATGATTGCATGGTTTATTGGTTGTTGATTTAATAGTATTTTTCATTTGCTTAATGAAAAATATATTGAATGAAAAATTTGGTTAGCTGGTGATTGAAGTTTGAATATCAGATCACCAAACTGGAGGCATAAAATTGTGAGTAGTTAATTACTATCTGACATCTTCGTAAACATTAAATGACAACGCACGCTGATTCATACTTTAAAAACATAGAAACTTTTAATAAAAACGACGAATCAGTATGACTAAGCAGACTGAAACGAACCATTTTTGAATCTTTCGACAGAGCTATTGCGAAATATTTGTTCAACTCAACTTTGGCCCTTATTTCAAAGTGGACAGCCACCTGGTCCACAAACCACCGAATTTGGTAATTCTGAACGTCGTTTGAGATGTTGTTCACTTTGCTGACCAGACCGCTGAACTCCTGCAAACAATGGTGGTGGGCACCTACTTATTAAATTATTAAATGCCTGATGATGCACTCGACGAAATTTGTGTTAATAAAATCCACTACATAATTATCATAAATGCTAATGTTAATGAAAACATTTGAACAAACTTTTGAGGTAATAAATTATATTCAAGATTGAAATTTTTTTCATTTTAGATTCGTAAACGTTGAACTCACCGGCGTCCCAATATAAACTGCGAAGAAAAATAAAAATATATTTAATTAGATTAACACAACCTTTCAAGTACAGGGAAATTATTTACGCAATGAAGATTTACTCAACGGCGTCTGATGCATTTTGAATGTGTATTCAGTTAATGAAACTTGTCTTTACATTCACTAACTCGAGGGGTTTTTATTAAAAAAAGCTGATTACAACAGGGTTCATAATAACTAATGTGCACTTGTACGCTTTAAAACTGGGTCACTCAAAATAAATGTTAAATTAAAAAGTTATTCCGATGAATCAAATTAAATTGAAGTGAGGTGAGGCACGTGAAACTTGTTCAACCGACTGTTTTAGGTCTATGAACGAATGTTAAGTCAAAAAATAAAAAAATCGAATGCTGAACGAGAAAACTGAATAAACGAAAAAGAACATTTGTACGAACGCTGGTGTGAACATCTGTATGAACAATGAAATGACTAAACGCAAAACAACCAAACAGTAAATGTTTGACTAATTTATGAACGAACAAGCGAACCAACAAACAAATGAACGAATTAATTGAGAGATACCTGGATGGCTTACAACCTTCCAGAACAGTGTTGCATTTCGTAGAACCGTTGCACTAGACGTTTTAAGAACATTATGAACATAACTTGATATATAACTATAATTATAACATGAATAATAAAAATAATATCATCAATAATAATAATAATAATAATGATTGTAATAAAGATAATAAATATTTTTTTAAAATCATCAACAGATAACCAACTTGAAAATGATGTATCCCCTGAAATCAGCACTGTTTGACGTCCATGTGAACTCACGCTCCGTGTGATTGTGCTTACCTTTCTGTGATAACGTGTCGTTCTGTTGAAGATGAGAGTGTTAAAAATTTTCAGAATTAATGACAGTATTAGCAGTTTAAATAAATATTATTTATTTATATTTACGGTTGAAAATATTAATAACCTTGGTGGTTTCATGACTTGCGTTATTGCTTCATTATCATCACCATCATCATCATAACTCTCGTTATAAGCATCATCATCGTCATTCTCGTTATGAAAATCATCATCACCATCACCGTTATCACCACCAACTTCATCATAATCATCATCACCATCTTCGTCATCATCATTATCAACATCTCTTAACTGTCCTCATCACCATCATTTCTCTTATCATAAGAATACGTATTAGCGACTCACATCGCACGTCAGGGTGGTCCGATTGATGACGTCAAAGGTACCGACGGGCCGGTCCATGTGATCCCTGGCTTGAATGACGTAACCCTGAAAGACCTCATCTATCACGGATTTTATCTTGACTGTTTTGGTGTGGTGTGGTGTGGCGTGATGTAGTAGAGTAAGGTGTGGCCTGGTGTAGTTATGTGTTAATAATGACAATGTGATTTTGTCGTAATGTGATGTTTGTAACGTTATACTACGGTGAGTGTTTTTAAGAATTTAAAGCATCACAAAATTTGTATAATAAACGGGGATCGTCTCTGTTTTTGAACTCGACGGCAAGAATGCAACTACAGGTGTGCAGCATCTAACAGTTACAACATCTCGTCTGCCAAAATATGGCATGGTGAAAATCATGATAGTAGTGTATGATCTGGCGTGATGTGTAGAGATGATTAAGATGTGATGATGGATATGTGAGGATTCTGATAGTGATTATAATGGGAAAATATCATATTGTAAGGATGGATAAGATATTGGGATTTAGGATTATAATTGAGATATTTAGGATGATAGAAGCCTAGGGAATAAAATAAATGATATCCAATGAATAAAACAAAAACAGAGAAACAAAAAGAAAACAGTAGAACAAAAAAATGTCGCCAATGGATTTAAATGTTAGAAGATCACAAAGAAATCTGGACCAGAAAACCGCTACAACTAACACCAGATTTCGCACGTATGTGTCTGTATAATAAAATTTTCGTAAACCGTTTCGATGATGTAGACATACACAACACAGAACACAGACACCTAAACACATATGCGTACATACATCGGAACACACACACACACACACACACATACACACACACACATACACACACACACACATGCACGCACACACACATACACAATCATGTTTGCTAAATATTTATTCAATAACATTCCAACATAAAATTTGACCATATTTTAAAGATATGAAATATATTATAGTTTAATACCTCACATAGAAGTATCAGTTGTAGCATGTATTCAAACGTAAACAAAAGCAAACGCCATAAAATTTGCACACGGAATCATCAAAATTAATTATAAAGATACGACTTCGAAAGATGACAGAAAACAGAACTGAATGAAACGAGCGTAGACAAAAAAAAATAACGTAAAAGATTTTTCGCAACTTTATAGCCGCAAGTGCTCGGATTAAATTTTTTTTATTGATTTATATTTTTTATTTTTTAGGATTTTTAGTGATAACATTATTACGTACTGACTTCCTGCTTGAGTATTTACTGTTATATATTTTTTATTTTTTTTAAAATTTCTAAGTTTGGAGAAACAACAATCTGCAACTTTTTTGATCACTGGTATAGACAGAGTTATCAAATAAGTTTGATCGTAAAGTTGGTATATTAAAAAGTTTATCAACTTTGTGCAAATCCCATCCGGCTCTTTCTTGCTTCTTAAACGCATAAGTTTTCAATTAACGGATGAAAAACGCTTGCCACAGTTTATATTAAATATTGTAAAAATTTTTAAGTTCCTAAATAGTTTAATAAATTAATTTTTTTAATTTTAAGGAACAAAATATGTGCGTAAACTTGCGTACAATCTTGTACTGACAATAATCCGGTAGTTATATAGTTATGTACCCAGAACAAGTCATTATTCTACTTTACAACAGCCCAAATTGATTTATGTAAATTTAGTTGAACTAACATTTTGAATAAGTTATTAATTTTTAGAAATTTAAAATAAAAACAAATTAATATACAATACAATTGTCAAGAATTCAAGTTGTTAAGAAACACAAAAAAAATTCCACAAATAAAAATATGTAAGACAAAGCATGCCATGACTGCAACTGCTTTTTATCGCTATTAATATCATCACTGTTAATCATAAAAAAACGTTAATTAATTTTTTTGAACTTTTAAAGCCAGAGGCTCAAGGCTTGAATGATAATTAAGAGATGCCAGTTCATAAATGACATTAGACTTTTTAAAGTGAGTTATTTATTTAAAACAATTGCCTCAAGTTATCTAATTGTCCTTGTTTAACTGTTTTCTATTCCAATCAAACTTTTTAATTCGGTTCACTTTATCATTACAACTGAAAAAATTGTCTAAATATAATTTTTTAAAGTGAGTTTCTCAAAGTAATATATGTGTGTATCAGCATATACATCCTATGCTTCGCAACCATATTTTTCTTAGCTTATTAAAAGCATGCAAAAACAAGGAGAACATGATATAGAAGAGTGCTAGAAGCAACTAAGGCAAAAATGTAAAAATATCTTTTACCCTCTCATCTTTCAGAAAAACTTTTCACAAACATATTTGCTCATTACACACATGTCACATGCATTTTTCGTTCATCGCATACCACAAACAATACAATGCAACACCGACAAACAACACAAACAAAACAACGAAGCAATAAATGGATACCAAACCGAATTTACTTCAAAAACAGCAGTTACAAGAAAAGAATAAAAGCGTTGTTATAGAAATAAATTACGTTTCCATGCTCCTTCCTCACGAGAGCACGTAAACAGACTGATTTGAATTAGATTGTACGGTAAATAGGTCATTTGGATTCATTCGTTCTTAGGCTTTCTTACGTCACATCTATAGCAGGTTTCCAAACAATGGAATCGTTTGATGATTGAACGTTTGCACGTATTTGCAGTGTTATGCAAACTAATATGGGATACGCCTGCGTGTATGTTTCTTTTTGGAATTATAAATAATACTAACGATGGCCTTCAGACTTTCATTCATTTAAAATTTTTATTCGTCATCTATATATAGCTGAAGATGTCGCATGTGTGGCATCAGACAGTGCTTCTCAAACTTTTTGGTATCGCGGACCGGCAGTTATTGGACACCACTTTGAGAAGCACTGATGTTATGAATGCTTAAAATCATCTTCATTTTTCAATCAAATAAATTTGTACCATTATAAAAATTAAGCCCATGTTCACATTTTCTATCATACTTGAATTCAAACAGCTAAATTAATATAAAATAAAGGGCGTTATTATTTATGTTAAAATTAAACTGACGACAAGCTGAATGTGAACATGTATGAAATAAAATTCATCGTGATATTTGGTCTACAAAATGTGCTAAGATGATTTACGCCTCAGTCTGCCTTTCTTTATTTAGCATGTTGTTAGTTTGTTATGCGTTTTGTTAGCTTGTTATTCACATTGTTTGATTGTTACATATGTTGTCTGTTCTCTATGTTGTTTGTTTAAAACGTATGTTTCTTACACTGTGCCTATTTTATCCAGCGTCTGAGTCTTTTATTTTTGTGGAATTTTTTCCTAATTTACTTTGTTATAATAAAGTTAACTAAATGATTAATTAACAAGCATTACTATTGTAAACACAGATGAACAAAACAATATAAACAACAGCATCAACAACAACAACAACGACGACAACAACAACAACAGAATACATTGCTGTTAAAAATAAAAAAAATAAAAGTTAGAAAAAAATACCAAACACAAACTAAATAAAAAGAATAACAAACCAAATAATTACGGGCGCGTGATAAAGTAAGAAAAAAATGTGAAGTATTTTCAAAGAAATCAAGTTTGAAGAGAGAGGATGTTGCGAGTAACAGTTTGCATGTTATGTTTCAATGAGGTTTTTAAAAACTAATCTGAAGTTTTTTTTTCTCCAAAGTTTACATGCCTAATAAAGTTAAAACTAATGGAGTATGCGTGTTTATTAATTATTTAAGGAAGAATGGGTTAGGCTTTTAAATAAAAGCCAATTTATACAAAGAACCTAAAAGTTTGACATTGAAACAGCTAGAGGGCTAAACCTACATAGCTCTTTTCTCAATTTCTCATATAACTTCAAACAACGATCAAAAGGTTATATATAACAAGTGCACTTTTCACTTAACGCATTAAATGTCTGTGTGCAGATGGACGGATTGGTAGAAGTAGCTACTTATTTCCTAAGTTGTTCACCGCGTTGAAGTGCCATCGCAATCTGTAGTCACGACCGAACGTGTAATGACATTCAAACACTCATGCTTCTGAAACTTTCATCTATTATTTTTCAGTACACCTCTATCATGTTACAATCAAACAAATGGAAGTTTTATGGCAAATAGCAAAAATGTTTCGGTTTTATGTTTATCTATCTGCTTTATAGTAGAAAGCTAAAGTTGTCTTGTGTTGTTTGATGTTTTATTGTCTATTTTTCTATAAAAATGCTTACACAGTTTTCATTCGGAACTGCTATAAATATTATTATTTGATCTGTTCCTTTCGAAAGATATTGTGCTGTTTCAAAATGTAACAAAAATTATGAAAACTATCCGCAGTCTTTTGCAATGTGTTTATATCAAGCTTCCAAGAAACGCTTGAGAAAACATTACAACCAATTCAACAGTAAAAAAAATGCAACAACGAAAGAGCAAAAACCAGCAGCAGCAGCATCAGCAGCCAATAAACACGCCACCAGCAACAAAACGCACGACCGAACACAACGAACGAACGAGACAGCAGATACGATAGAATATTGTTTACGCTGGCTTCACAGATTAACCAAACAAGCAAGCAAGATGAAAATAATTACTCTTGTTCCGATTACTAGCCTTGGCATAGCCCAACAACTTACGTGTGTTCCTCGTATTTATATGTACTACTATACATTATGCTAGGCAGTTTAATTTGTTTATACAAATAAATCTTTTGTTTATACAATTAGCCTTTACATATATCACGATGGTATGCAAATTAAGCGTTTTATGCACGAACTGCTTTTATGTAAGCTTTGAACGTTTAAATGCAAGGTTGAACCAATATACGTGGGGCATTATTAATTAAAAAAATGAATACATTTAATAATTATTTAAGAGTTTGCCGATCAAAAGGTTCCTATTAGTATCTGTCTATTATTTATTTTTTAGATATTTTAATAAAATCATTAAACCAGATGAGCTAATGAATGCCTGAAAGTTATGTTAGCATCATTATTTGCGCCTCTAAATGTAACGTAAAGAAAAAAATAATAATTTGAAGGAAAATTTAGGGTGAGATTTATTTTTAAACTGTTAAACAACCACATTTGTCATTTAAATTTATAAAAATTAAGAAGAAATGGAATAAAATTTGAAAAGACATAGAAATTTGCCAGTGATGAATAACAAAATTATGACGTAAAATAAAATAAAAATTTCGATTTCTGAAAACAACATTTGTAGTAATTGATTAAATTTTACTCAAACTTAATAAACTTTAATATGAATATTTTGATTTTAATCAAAACAATTTGTATTACCATCATTGTTTTCACTTGCAGAACAATCTTTACAAAATTCAGACTTTTCGAGTCATGGCGATAATAAAAGTCATAACAATGATAATTTTTCCTAAGACAACAGCCAACCAAGTTCAACGTACCACAAGCCACCACCCACCTCACCACGCAAACTCACAAGCGACAGACCACCGATCGCCAACAGATTTTCCCACAACTCCACTCTTTCCAGAAGGTGCAGTAACTTTCAATACATCAATAACGTAAGGACAGCTTGAGGCTGGCGAGAACGCAGCAGTTATGTTTAGAGTTTTATTTCCATCGTTGATTGTTGCCTTGTGTACAGGTAACAAGTGATGGCATACTACGTCATAGTGCAGGCCAAAGCCCGGAGCACCTTTTCCACAGAATGCATTTGTTGGTCCGAAGGTCGTTTGTTGAATGGTGAAGAAGATAAGAAAGAGAGAAGATGCCGTAGTCATTTTAGAGTGGCGTGTAACTGAATGAAATGGTTTTGGAAATTTTTTGATTTTAATAAATTTTTGGCAACTACTACTGAATAAATATACATAATTATTGAACTGTCTACATACAAAACGAATCTGTAACTATGTGCGTACGCTAACCTGGAAAGTTCATATTATTAGGTTGTTAATAATTTATGGGTGCTTTGCTTGGGAGAAATAAAAAACCAACTGTGAAGAGATGGAAAGATGAAAACATTGTTTTTTATACTATTATAGAAAGGAGAGAGAGAGAGAGAAAGAGAGAGAGAGAGAGAGAGAGAGAGAGAGAGAGAGAGAGAGAGAGAGAGAGAGAGAGAGAGAGGTTCATTCCCGTTTCAAAACATGTTGCAACTACATATAAATACATGCAAACAGCAACTTAGTGTGTGTGATTGTTTTCATCTGAATTAAATCACTCTTCGTAACCTTCTTATCAGTTATAATTGAAGGTGAGGCCAATAAATTGATGTTTGCCTAAGCTAATAGCAACTAATTACCCCTTAGTTCTAAATTTGTCATAACAGGATTGAGCATTTTATGCAAATCATCGTGTAGGATAATTTATTTGAATTTCTTTTTATCTCAATTGGTTAACGTTAAACGAACGATTTTAATAAAAAAGATTAAGAAATAATTTAATAACGATAATTATTATTCAAAATTTGTTGAGATACCGACCATCTTTAGCAAAATATTTTCATACTAATATTAAACAATTTTCAAAATTGCAAAAGGAAATTTGCTTTTTCAATATTAATAAATGTGATGTGATGTGTGTGCGTGTGTGCGCGCGTGTGTGTATGTACGTGTGTGCGTTTGTCTGTAAGTGTGTGCTAATCTGTGTGTGTCGGGTTATGTATGTGCGTGTCTGTGTGTGTGTCTGTGTGTGATAATATATCTGATTATGTACGTGTATGTATGCTATAGCGTATGTAGCGTCGTGTGAGGTTTGTACGATGACAAGTTTAAAATGTAGTGAACTTTGATAGAAATTGAAACACTGTACGTGATCCAAAGTAATTGTTAAAAAATTAAAATAGAACAACCTTGAGGGAATTACAGATAGGAAGATGTTCGTTATGTGATCAAATTTTGCCTTCAATATATTTTTGAAAAATAAATTTTTTTTCACGATAAAACTATAACAAATTAATAAAAAATTTATCGATAGTAATGTTTTGAATGTGACAATACACATCAAGCTATATTACCAAAAATCATAAGATGCACATATTTGAAAATAACCGTGACGTAAAAAAGGTCAATTTGCTTATATACTCATACAGTTATATATATATATATATATATATATGATATAATACAAAATATATGTGATATAATAGCCTTTATAAATTATACAGTTACTATGCCATATATATCTATGCTTTAAAATCACACACACACACTCACGCACTCACATACTAACTCTATCTCACACACACACACAAACACACACACACACACACATATCATTTAACAACTTTAATGTATTGATTGAATAATATTTTTAGCAATGATAAAAATAGAGTCTAACCCACGGCAATTCAGTCACGTCAAAAAATACAGACAGCCCCCAATATGTAATACATTTTTTTGATGTTTGTTTTTAATTGCGAATTTGCATAACTAAATATCTTTTCTTATTAGATGCGCTTTTGTAAACGCGTTTAGCGTGTATGCCTAAGAATTTCTCCCTCTCTCTAACTCTCTCTTCTCTTTCTCTCTCTTCCACCTCTCTCTCTCTCTCTCTCTTTCCCTCTTTCTATATATGTACGTTAATTAATTTCGAGTTTTTGGCTTGGGGCATGATTTTTAACCTATTTCTGAATTAATTTAAAAAAATGTTTTAAAATTATTGCAACGTATAGATAAGAATATTTACTTACAATTGGCAAAAAATAAAAAAATATACAGAAAAGTTTTGACAGCTACAATGACTTTTTGAAATATGATATATATGATAAAAAACAATACACATATATGATGAAAAATGATGTATATGATAAAAAATAATATATATACACAGGCGCATTAAATAATAAAAATGGCATTTTTTTCATTTATGACACTTCCGTCTATACTGGCAATTTTTCCTTTGTATTAAACAATAAATGCATTACAATTAGCGAAACCCCACAAATGTGCTGTGCCTCCGTTGAAAATTGCAAAAATTCAAACTAAGAAATACATTTAAAATATCCGACTTAACTATTTTTTAAATAAAAAAAAAACTAACATTAGAAAATCCAAGTTAATGCTTGCCAGTACGACGCAAAATGTCCACAAATTTCACCTGTTAATACTGTTAATTAATTCAATTAATTGCTAATTAATATTTACTAGGTAATTAATTACTAATTAAAAGTTATGAACGTTAATTTAACTGTTAAAATTGGTAAGCTGTTCAACTTTTGGAAAGTCTGCCGCACGTGTGAGAGTTGGGAAAAATTTAGGTTACATAACTCGTGAATGAACTATAGCACAACTTTTATACACACTATTTTGCACATGCCTTGTTGTTCCTTATGTATTCCTACATGCATGTAAGCTCATTAACAAATGTGTATTGAGACTTTTAAACTATGTGTGTCCTCACATAAACATGCATACTATCTTATTGTACTATGTACTGTACATGTCAATTTCTTTATTTAATGGTAGTTTCAGTATAAGAGAAAATAAATTATTAATTTTTTTTATGGGTTGTACGAAAAATTTTTTTTATGCCTAAGTTTAATTACGATTATAGCCTAAAAATAAAATTTTGTTTGTATTTGCAAATTACAACTAGAGAGATTGGGTGAAAGATTTGTAACATGCCTGAGTTTCTGCTCGCAGTCGAATCTGAGCAGTGCGTGATGCCTTTGCAAATAATCAGGCCAGATTTGATGACACTATTGCCTTCTAAGTTTATATTGTGTTATTCTAAGTTTATAATGGTGATGATGATTGACGATAATGATGTTAAATTTTATTTGGAGAAATTGGCCTTATAAAGATAGATATAGCCAGGTGAAAGGAAAATACTTTACAACAACTAGAATCTTCTTACTGGGTGGAAAAATATTTTAACTACGAACAATGTTTGTTCATGTAAAACATAAAATAAAACATCTATTTTATATACAATCATCTTCATTTTTTTATGGAAGCATCTTCAATTATTATCCTAAACATAAACGTGACGTGCGTGATGTTTGTTCTTGACAGCTAGCTACTTTTTTTTGCAATCTGCCTTTCCTAACTCGTATCATAATTACAGCATAACTATGTAACTTATGGTTGTGTAAATGTTTTTCTGATATGAAGTTAACGGCTTAGATATATCATTTCGTCTACATCATCGTCATCCTCATCATCATTTTCGCCAATATCTCCATCACCATTCTCTTCCTCCTCCTCCTCATTATCAGTATCATCATCACCATCATCATCATCAGCAGCAGCATCACCATCATCATCTTCATCATCATAGTCATATATTGATAATATTCTTCATTGTTACTGTAATAATAATGATAATTTTAATGATATAATTTTTTTATTATTAATATAATATTTCATGATATTAATTAGCATTATGTTAGTGTTGTAAAAATCATTATGAATGATAAATTAATTCGATATAATTTCGAAAAGTCAATAAATCTTTCTTCACTAGAGTAATGAAATTGTTGGTATGTTCAGTACAGACTATATGTACGTATGCATACGTGTATGTGTGTGTGTTTATGTTTGTGTGTGTGTGTATGTGTGTGTTCTCATGTTTTTGTATGTGATTGTGAATGGGATATTGTGCCAATTCCCATTTTGGGGAGAGGTATGCATAGTTTCCAAAACGCTATATTAATGGTTTTTTTAAACAGACTTTTCAATAATTTTTTCTTTCATGGTCAGTTGGGGGTCGGCATCCCCGCACCCCCGTGGGTACTTCCATGGTCTGTTGGGGGGGACGGCATTCCCGCACTCCCTCTGGCTTTGGCCCAGCGCGTACGTACATTGATTAACATCAATACATTTTACTTTTTTTTCTGAATATCATCTAAATCCGATCATTCAAGGAGGGCATTGAAAGTTTATGAGAATGCAAAACATTTTTTACTACATTGAAATACATTGAAATAATTTCTTCCTAACGAAAAGATTTTTAGTTCATTTATACAATCAATCAGTTAATCAGTCAGTCAGTCAGTCAGTCAGTCAGTCAGTCAGTCAGTCAGTCAGTCAGTCAGTCAGTCAGTCAGTCAGTCAGTCAGTCAGTCAGTCAGTCAGTCAGTCAGTCAGTCAGTCAGTCAGTCAGTCAGTCAGTCAGTCAGTCAGTCAGTCAGTCAGTCAGTCAGTCAGTCAGTCAGTCAGTCAGTCAGTCAGTCAGTCAGTCAGTCAGTCAGTCAGTCAGTCAGTCAGTCAGTCAGTCAGTCAGTCAGTCAGTCAGTCAGTCAGTCAGTCAGTCAGTCAGTCAGTCAGTCAGTCAGTCAGTCAGTCAGTCAGTCAGTCAGTCAGTCAGTCAGTCAGTCAGTCAGTCAGTCAGTCAGTCAGTCAGTCAGTCAGTCAGTCAGTCAGTCCGTCAGTCAGTCAATCAATCAGTCCGTCAGTCGGTCGTTCGTTCAGCCAGCCAGCCAGCCAGCCAACCAACCAACCAACTAATCAATCATTTATTTATTTGTTCGTTCATTTATCTCGATCATGTCTATCTCGACATGCATATTTTTATCCTTTGTACAATGTTTAATGAAGCAACATTAAGCGTTTAAACATTGAAACATCAACGAAATAAATATTATGTCTGTAGAGTCTTTTAAAATGTAGGCTTAACCAATGAAGAAATAATTAATTATGCATATATATTAGTTAGTAACATTAGCAACGACAATCCTTATCTATTAATTAATTATCTTAGTAAATATTCAAAGGAGAAAAATAAATTCATAGAATATAAAACATTGATTATATTTGTATATAATAACGACAAAAAATAACAGCAATGGAAAATAGTAGAATTATGTTCATTATGGTGAATAAACATTAAATTGACATCAAATATATTATTAATAAACAGTAAAAAACACCAAATAAATTAAAAAAAACAATGCAAAAAACTAAATAGACATTTAGAGTATATATATTTTTAATTCTCCAAAGAATAAACTTGTTAAAATTAACAGAAACAAAAAAAATCATGAAAATATTAACAACAAACTTTCTCAAGTCAGAAGATATAAGGCAAGGCCATTACAAAAATAAAAATCTCTCAGTTAGAGAATAAAATGGCTCATGTAGCGTTTTATGAAATGTTTGTGGCAAACTGAGAAGTATTTTTGCTACCAGGGTTCTTATAATTTCTATCAGCTTCCTCATCATCACGATCATCACCACCATCATCATCTTTCTTATCTTAAATATTTTCATTCCCACCATCATCATCTGCATCATTCTCATCCTCATCTTCGTCATCACCACTCGTTCGTTGGGGATTATTGGGCGATACCGATGCCCACACAGATGGCGATGGCCAGCCCTGTGACCCCCACCCACTGGCAGACGATCAGGGTGGTCTTTATGATAGAAACCTGTAAGATGTGATGTTAAGTTATGTTATTTATTGTGTTGATGCGATCAGGCGTGATGTTATTTTACATGTCGTGACTTGTAAAATGATTCAACGTGGTGTCATAGTGTGATGTGACGTCATTAAATGTGATAAGGCGTCATAAAATTTTGTTTGGCGTGATGTGATAGGATTAAAAGATTCGCCGGTCTAGTATTGATGTTAGCTAAAATTTTGACATATCATTGAAATGATTCTGAAAAAAATGCAAATAACAAAAAAAAACAAAAAAACATCAGTTGACATATAACTGTGTTTTAAATAAATAGCCACATCTATGCGAATTTCGCATAATTCGTCGCATCATTTATTTGAAATACAAATAAAAATCAAATAAAAATACAAATCAAATAAAATTTATTTGAAATACAAATAAAATACAAATGACCATTGGTCATTGACCAACCTGGCCTGTTTCGCAACGTGGTTCGCTAGAGTTAGTGCCGGCAGTTTTCTCAGAGTAACCGACATTTGACTTCTCGCCTTCATGTTCATAACGTAAAATAGAAATCAAACATAACAAGAAATAGAATAATTTAAGAGCTGGAAATAATTATAATGAATAGAAAGTTGTATCGATGACGACGACACGATATAATTAATTCCTCAATTTAAAAAAGTCACTCGCTTGTGAAGATTTGATGACAAAATTAATATTACAAAATATGACTTGTAATAATGACTAATAACGCAACAACTATAGAATTGCTATTTAATAAACCTTCAGTCTCATTGATATATATAAACTCGCATGTGAAGGTAAGGTACCGTAACGAAAGGTAAGATACCTGAAAACTATAAACTGAAAACAACGCACATCTCATCAGAAATTTTGATCGGCACAAATTTAAGAGATTTTCTTCTAATTTGAATAAAAAAGTTTAAAATTGGACTCCTGAAAACTGGAAAAAAACTTTACTATTTTAAATTTAAAAAAAAATTTAAAAAAGAAACAAACGAGTGGGGGCGTGCGAGATAAGATAGGTGTCGTGCGTTAAGAGGAGGATCTCCATGCACGTGTGGTAGACAATGAGGGCCACCATCACCCACTGCACCCAACCAAAGTTTATGTTCGACATCTTCATGTAAAACGACAGGAAGATGTTTATCACTGCAGGGTTTTTTTATTATTGTTATTGATATTATCATCATTATTATTATTTTTGTTATTAGTTGTTGTGGATATTGTTGTTGTTGTTGTTGGGAATGTTTTTACCAGGCTGAGAACCAACCAACCAACCTGCCACAATGATGGCGAACCTGCCGACGATCAGGTGGGCAACGTTGAACATCCATCTAAGTTCGTGTGTTGGTTCGCACCGAAAGAATGACAAAAAGGGCTGTTGCGAAATAATTTGGTGATTTGTGAATTTGTTTTTTAGTAGATTGATGCGTTGTGAATTGCTAAGTTATTAATTGATGCAGTATGAATTGTTGTTTGGTGAATTTATGTATTGTGAATTTTTGGTTGAGTGAATTGTCGCAAAATGCATGTTTAAATGTTTAATGAAATGCTGTATTCTAAACTGTTTCACGATACATTTTTGTGTATTAGACAAGAATTTTATGATTAAAAATGTTGCGGTCGATCGAAACGAAACAACTAACATTTATAAAAACGAGTACCATGACGATGATGCCCAGTGGTGGGTGAGCGCTGTCGACAACGAGTGTTGACTGGCGGTTTTATAAGGAAGTTCATTTTTTTCATATTATAATACTTTAAAAATAATGAACACACCGAGGCATAACCCATCCTCTCGCAGAAGATGATGATGAAGGCGATAGAAGTCAGGATGAAGACTGATGACATCATGGCTTGGTGCAACTGGAGTGTAGTGGTACCGTATAATATGATATAAATAATTAAATATAAATAATTATGTTTTCACACAAAATTTTTTTGATATTTTTTTGAAACAAACAACAGACACAATTTTAAAGCTATTAAGTTTTGAGTGAATATAACGCCTCAACAAGAAATTGATAAAGTAACAACACAATACAATTGGTTAAGGACAACGACGAACCCTAAACCAGATAGCTTGTTTGAAGAACTTGCTATCTTTCCAGGCTGACTTGAAGTACCTCGGAAGCAACATGCCCGTACTGGCACACATCAGCCAGGCTATCACCATTAAAATACCTTTCAAAATATTGTTTTGAAAGTTTATTTAACTTAAAAACACAGTATCATTTGTCAACTCGTTAACAGTTTCAATAACTTTTGGAAGATAATTCTGTACATTCACGCCTCATGGCATCTTCTCTGCTTATTGCACTAGAAAACAATTGAAGTGCTAATTAGAATAAATGTTTGGCGTACTAATGAGATAAAATTTAAAAAAAAGCTGCCAAAAGCACTACCGTGAGCTTTGATGAGTCTGTTAGAAATCTTTGCAGATGCAACGCTGGTCACGTTGAAGTCAGTGAGGTTGAGAATGGATGTTGAGGCGAATCTTGAATCGTGATAAGCCATCAGTTGGTCGTTTGCTGGTCGAGTTGTTTTAAATGTATTTTATTCTAGTTTTTGTGCAGTTTTACTTCATAATTTTTTTATTATTGTTCATTTTTGTAACATTCGTTGATAACTGTGTTTACAGTTGGTTTAATTTGAAACTACACTAATAGAAATGTACGTAAAGAATTATGAAATTTGTAATTATTCAGAAATGGTTGAGAAATTGTTTCACCAGGAGAAGTAAAAACATACAATTTTGCTGAATGCTGCCCGTAGCGTAGAGCAAGTAGTAATTTCCGTCTGCGGGATAAAAGACAGAATTTCCGGCTGCTCTTTTCATCCTCCATGTCCCATTCCTCATGGCTTGCGAGTAGCTACATCGTAACATTCCGTTCACATACTCACCGGATTTGTCCACAATGAACGAGTCTGACGGCTGTAGGCGTCAAATAAATTATAGTTTTTATTGATATTGCAAAGATTTAATTGAAATGGATTTTAGTCGTGACAACATTTGAACGATTTTAAGAATTTAAATTTTTAGAATTCACAGAAAACATCAAAAAATCTGAGAAAATAAAAAATATCGATAGGAAAGTGAAATATGCTTAAGCTATTTCAAAGTTGTATTGTTAGTGATAGGAAGAAAGTGTTTAATTATACGACAAAAATGTTGTGCGAAATGAGGTTTTCAAAAGCTTACACATCAGCAATAATTTAAAAGATGACATTATCAACGTTTGTAAATACTAATCAAATAACTCAACCCAGCGAATTTCTTTGAAAAAAAAACTGGTATATTTAATTAAAGTCTTAAATAGCACTAACAGGTGACATGAAGTTGTTGGTTCTGCCAGTGTTGAACGACAGTCGAATGACGCACGAGGTACCGTTCATGTAACAACTTATGACCGCATCGTCACCCTGAATTTTTTTTAAACAAAACAAAGAAAGAATGAAAGCCTTCTATTGTTTACAAGTCAACGTAAAAACGTAACCAACCATTTTATCATCCAGCGAGTAACCAATAGCAATGTAATTTGATGCACAGCTTATAGGACCCTCCAATTTGAAATCTACGTAACCAGCTCTGGCACTTTTTGACCAAGTGAAGGAGCAACTGTTTTCTGGACATACGAAAGAACTGCCTGATTTCTAGAAAAAAAAACACATTCATTTCATTTCAAGTTTTAGTTATTCAAATTGAAAAACCTTTAATATATTTTAAAAATTCAAAGTTGATGACGAAAATTGATGAAATAAATAAAAATTCAACCAAATACGCAATTTTCAAGATAACAAACATTGGTTAAATTGTAAGATTATTATTGCAATTTATGACAAATTGATAAATAGTGGAAAAAGGTTTTGAAAATATTTTTCAGAAAATTGAAATATCACCTTGACTGTAGTGCTGGCAGGGGTTGCAGTTGAGATGGCGGCTTTGGTTGGGACCGGTACCATGGGAGTAACAAGGGTGACCCGGGGAATTTGGAAATTTGTGAAACTGTACACGTCGCTCGATGAATACTTCAAATCTGGTTTTCGCAACGTTTTGTTATCTGCAAAATGAAATAAATGCATTTAATGAGATCAGCTATCAAATTCAAATTTTAGCTATTATTTCGGCGCATACTTCAGCTGAATGTGCAATTCCATGAAATAAATTTTCCTTTCCAACTAAATCACACGTGATTAAAAAAATTAAATTAATTATTCAGTTTTTCAATTAAATAAACAATAATAAATTATTAAAAAATATTGAGAAACAAATTAAATTAAGAATGGAAGAATTAGAAAACACGACAAAAAATGTTTCAACAATAATTTGAAATTAAAAATTACTCATGTTCATTTGTCCAGTGGCATAAAGCAGATGAAATATTTGGTCTGCGGGGTAGAAGATTTCATCTGACCTGAGGGATTCATTGTAGGCAGTTATCATCTGCGAGAACCTGCACTTGATCGCTCCGTTCGAATACTCTCCAGTCACGTTAACGATGAACCACGTGAACAGCTGCAGATGGTTTTCAATAATTTTCACGGTATATTATAAAATTTTAGTTTTATAATTTCAATGATTAATTTTGAACATTTTTTTTCACAAAATTAGATAGCTAGAAATACAGATAGTTTAATTATCGTTTTAATGAGTACATACCATTTCAACAGGAACGTTGAAGCTGGTCTGAACATTGTACGAGAGGACGATTTCAAACTTGCCTGTTGTCGGGTTCTTGAAACATGCAATCACGCTGTCCTTATCCTTAGGCAAATATTAAATACATTAAAACTAAGTAAGCAGATATAATGTTTGAAAATAATGGTTTGAAAATTTGAATCAAAATAAATTCATGCCTGAAAAACTTCAAATTATATAAATGTTTAAAACAGTTTCCCAATGAAATCATTTAAATGATTTAAAATTTTAAAATCAAGCCATAACCATTTCGTCATCGACCGAGTAGGCCATGGCAATGTAGTCAGCCACTCCATTGTTCCTTCCTTGCAGGCTCACATCCATGTACTGACTCTGAGCACTCGTGCCCCATGTTATCACGCAATCTTCGTGGGGGCACGAGAACGAGCCGTTTATAACTTTTATCTGGAGGTTCTGTTCGTTTAAATGGGTCTGTCTACTACAATTTGACTAAATGTAAAGTATTTTCTTTATAATTGATGTATTTGCTTAGGCTTACAAGTTTGTTGCAAACAACAAAATGGAATTATTCTAAATTATTTCCAAATACACAAATAAACAATGTAAAAATTATTTATAAAAATGAATTGCTATGAGTTATAACAGTTTGATATATAAAGGAAAATAATTTTGAAAAAAAAATTCGTAACATTCAAACCAAACCTTAGCTGTGGTGGTAGTTTGAGCTGGAGCAGGACCAGGTGGTATTTGGAGGTTGGTGAAGCTGTATGCGTCACTCGACGAATACTTCAAGGCAGGTTTTTGCAACGTTTTATTATCTGCCCAATAAATTAATAAGTAATTTAAAATAAATAAAATCAGCTATACAATTGAAATTCTAGCTTATATTTCTTATTTAGAAAAGGCTGCTCAAAAAATTCAGCTGAACATACTATTAAAATAATTTTCCCTTCCGACAAAATGATCGCGTTTTACAAAATAAAACTAATTATTCAGTTTGTCAATTAAATAATTAATAACAGAAAATTGGAAAATATTGAAAAATAAATAAAATTAAGAAAGGAAGAATTACAAAACTCAACAGAAAAATGTTTCAACAATAATTTGAAATTAAAAATTACTCATGTTCATTTGTCCAGTGGCATAAAGCAGATGAAATATTTGGTCTGCGGGGTAGAAGATTTCATCTGACCTGAGGGATTCATTGTAGGCAGTTATCATCTGCGAGAACCTGCACTTGATCGCTCCGTTCGAATACTCTCCAGTCACGTTAACGATGAACCACGTGAACAGCTGCAAATTGTTTTTATATTGAAAAATTAGAACAAGTTTTTAAAGATTTAATAAAATTTTATTTCTAAAAACTGAAGAAATTTAAGAAAGCAAAGTTTAAATTTTCTTGGATGAGCGTGCCATTTCAACAGGAACGTTGAACGCTGGTCTGAACATTGTACGAGAGGGCGATTTCAAACTTGTCTGTTGTCGGGTTCTTGAAACATGCAATCACGCTGTCCTTATCCTAAAGTAAACATTTAAAAAACAAGAAGGATATAAGATATCATTCGGTTTCCTACTCTACCCAAAACCCAACACCTCAAACATCACCTTCATACGCTAATGCATGCATAAAACAGACTGATTTATGAATATGCAAACGTTAACACAAACCATTTCGTCATCGACCGAGTAGGCCATGGCAATGTAGTCAGTCACTCCATTGTTCCTTCCTTGCAGGCTCACATCCATGTACTGACTCTGAACACTCGTGCCCCATGTTATCACGCAATCTTCGTGGGGGCACGAGAACGAGCCGTTTATAACTTTTAATTGGAGGTTCTGTTCGCTCGAATGTTTCTGATTGTATAAATGCGATTGTACATTTACTCGTATCGATTAGCTTTAAGTTTATTTACATACAATGAATAAAATTATTTAAAATTTTTATATTGTTACGTGAATAAAATTGATAAAATTAATGAAGGGCTTCAAAATTAATCATTTCCGGGTAAATAATTTGAATAGTATCTGGAGATGAAAATAAAAATAAATTTCGTAACATTCAAAAATCACTTTAGCTGTGGTAGTAGCTGCTGTTGTGGGGGTTGGGATTGCGGGGCCGGGTGGTATTTGGAAGTTAGTGAAGCTGTACGCGTCGCTTGATGAATACTTCAAAACTGGTTTTTGCAACGTTTTGTTATCTGCAAAAGATAGGCAATGAATTAAAATTCAGCTGATTGTATAAGTGAGATTTTTTATGAAAAATCATTGCTAATGAAAAAATGTTTAATTTGTTCAATTGTTCAATAATGGATTAACAAGTTATAACATTTTTAAAAAATATTGAGAAACAAATTAAATTAAGAATGGAAGAATTAGAAAACACGACAAAAAATGTTTCAACAATAATTTGAAATTAAAAATTACTCATGTTCATTTGTCCAGTGGCATAAAGCAGATGAAATATTTGGTCTGCGGGGTAGAAGATTTCATCTGACCTGAGGGATTCATTGTAGGCAGTTATCATCTGCGAGAACCTGCACTTGATCGCTCCGTTCGAATACTCTCCAGTCACGTTAACGATGAACCACGTGAACAGCTGCAGATGGTTTTCAATAATTTTCACGGTATATTATAAAATTTTAGTTTTATAATTTCAATGAATAATTTTGAACATTTTTTTTCACAAAATTAGATAGCTAGAAATACAGATAGTTTAATTATCGTTTTAACGAGTACATACCATTTCAACAGGAACGTTGAAGCTGGTCTGAACATTGTACGAGAGGACGATTTCAAACTTGTCTGTTGTCGGGTTCTTGAAACATGCAATCACGCTGTCCTTATCCTAAAAAATAACAAATTATATTAAAACAATAATAAGTCAGAAAATGATTTCAAACCATTCGATTTCATACCCAACCCAAAGCGGCATAAACGGGTTTCAAATACAAATAGGCCTACATACATAATACAGAACCAAATAATGAATATGCAAACGTTAACACAAACCATTTCGTCATCGACCGAGTAGGCCATGGCAATGTAGTCAGTCACTCCATTGTTCCTTCCTTGCAGGCTCACATCCATGTACTGACTCTGAGCACTCGTGCCCCATGTTATCACGCAATCTTCGTGGGGGCACGAGAACGAGCCGTTTATAACTTTTATCTGGAGGTTCTGTTCGTTTAAATCATTTAAATGTGTTTGTGTGTGGCTCTTGGTATTAGTGTGACGTGTTTGTTGTATGTGTTTTTTTGTATTTATGAGATCATTCCTTTGTATTTTGTTTCTGCAAGTGGGCTTTGCGCTTCTTGAATGATTGTTTGCATGCTTTGTACGGTAAATTGAACGAGTGAGTTTTTATATAACTTTTCTATATTTGTTCTGACTGATGTGTTGGTTGTGGTGGGTGCATTAGTTTGTTTGTTGTCATGTGACTGTACATCCTAATTTTTCTTTCCTGTCTAAATTAATGTAATTGTCACTTCAGTTTGCAGTAGCTTGAATTATTTGTCTTACGTTATTTGTTTTTTGTAGGCGTATTAAGCTAGCGTTGTGATCAAAATAATGACAGAAGTTACAAGTTTCGTTGTTGAAGTTGTTGCCGATGCGATCGTTACCGCCGGAGTATAATCCATTGCAGCACTCTGGATACTCCAGTACACCATTTTCGACTGCACTACGGTAGCTCTTAATGTTTTTCAAACGTTTGGAAAAGTGAAATGATAAATTTTATTTCACATTTAACATTATAGTACCAAATAATGTAATTTAAATCTAAACAATCAGCACTACACAAAACGTTTTAATTTTAAAATCGATACAAAGTTTTAATTTTAATGAATCACTTGAAATTAAATGTTCCAACAAATGCCATAGGATTCCAGGAAAGAGAAAGGTTGGAAAATGTAGCGGCCGATGATTGAGTAACGACTGCATTGGACTGACGATTAAAATAAATAAAATAAGTTTTAGAGTTTTTTTTAAATTTGGCTCAACGTCAGTTCTTAGCGGTCTTGGAAAAAATGTTTAAACGAACTAACGCATATTTGTTTTGTGTTGGCATCCACACTCGTGAAGACTCCTATCGGGGTGCTGCTGCTGCTGAAGGCTCCAATTATGAATCCTTTGAAGTTTTCGTTCTTGTTCGATGAGATTGATACTTCAGAAATTTGAAAATTTTTTAAATAATTGAAAAAAGACAATTTTGACATGAAAAAACAATTATGATTTTTAATCACGACATAACTAATACACAAATAATTTTTCATTAAGTTCTATGATAATTATATTTATTAGGATATTACTAATTTGATTTGATTAACCTGTGAGAGTAGATCCATTTGGGAAGACGGAGATGATGTAAGAGGGAGTGGAAGTTTGGAAGGAAGAGCCGTGATCAGGTCTTAAACTAGTGCAGGTAAACCCTGGTGCTCCCCACGGATAAGCAGCTACAACACTCACATAACTTAACAGAACTAATAGATTTCTGAGTGTCATAATTGAATGAAACTTTACATTATTTTAAGAAATCATAGTTTGATGACTTTGCCAGTTTATAATATATTTTTTTTTATAAAATTAGAAACTCCAATTTTCTCTCGTAAAAACTAAGTCGAAAGTATTCAGTTTATTAATATCTTACAGACTCCCAAAAAAGACGTTCAGCAGAAAATGAAAAGACATTTGCATTCTTGTAGATCGTATTTTGTTCATTGCTACAATATGTAACAATGCAACAACTTCAATTGAATAAACAAAGTAGCTTACACAGCTGCCTAACATTTCAATTCATGCAACTCGCCTTAAAACATAAATAAATGCTGTTGTACATATCAATTTATTTTAATTTATTTCTATTTCCTCTAAGCAGTTTCATTTGAATCAACGAAATAAAGACTTCGAATGAAATGATTGGATGAAATCGTCCATCTGTCCATAAGCATTTTGAAACCTTTTATTCCATTTTACTAAACTTGACTAGCCAAATGACCACGGCGGATCAACGAAATTGAAGCCATAAAAAAAGTTTTGAAACGTGCAATTTCAGAAATTAAAGTTTCTCTCTTCAGAGTTTTGACAAGTTTGTGTTTTTATTGTCGAAGCAGTTATAACAATTATAGTTTATTACAAAATATGCCCAACCCAAAAGAAAAATATGCGTTACAATACTTTGCACACAAAAAATATTAAAAAACCAAAATTATAAAGAAACCCGTTTCGGGCACGATAAATCAACCAAAATGGGTTTCAGATTACAAGTAGAAAAATCAGTTTCTGCGGTTTAAACCCATGTTACAACAGCCTAGTTCATTTACCTAGTCATTCAGTAGGTATAGAAATAGTTATAAATACATACGCCTATTTTCAATTCATCAAACAATAATGTGTACAACACGGCTTGAAATCAACTTGTACAGTTTTTGTATGGTTAGCATCAGCTTTCGACAACAACATCATCCTGTATTTCGTTAGTAACAATGATTAGCTCTCAGTTACTAACAAATATTTGAATATCATTCATTCGTGTCATGTAGAGATAGCTGTACTGGTACATTCACACATACACATACACATCAAAGGAACATTCACACATACACATGTACACACACATCAAAGGTACATTCACACATACACATCAAAAGTACATTCACACATACACAAACACATCGAAGGTACATTCACACATACACAAACATGCACATCAAATATTCATGCATAATAGTCCTTTTGATATAAAAGTGTGTGATATACATACACGCACCTACGCATGTATACTCACACATACTTAACATGCGTACATAAATAAACACACACACCACACACACACACACACACACACACACACACACACACAAGCAAACATTCAAACACATTAACATACAAACAGATTTATTACCAATAAAACATTTAGTAAAATAATCCACTGGATAAATAACAACGACAAAGATACAATAACTATAATAATAACAATTTAATTATATAGCGCCCAACGCACAACGTAAATGGCGCCAAAATTTCACATTTTTTAACGTGCGAATTTAAAACAGTAAGTAATCTGGCATGAACAATTGGATAGCGACTTTGGGTAGTTCTATAAGAGTCGCTATACAAGTTTTTTTTATAATAATAACAATTCATGAAAATTTTGATAGAAAACAACATCTCGATATAAGTATCTGTTTTTTTAGAACCTTGCAAACCTTACAAAAAAAAGATGGAAATATTACTAAAAATGGAAGCATGGATAAAACTGAGGAAAATCACAAAAATGTTACCTTAATAGAATACGTTAACCAAATAAATAACAAAAGTTAAAATAATTGTTATAAGAATTAAGGAAAGTTATTTGAAAGAACGCACAAAGATTAGCTAGACCACCTATGTCTGCCTAATACAACTTGGTTACTCTGTCTAATCATTTTCTCTTAATAAGAAGCCGCGTCGAATTTTAGTTAAAAAAAGATAATAACAATTATAAAAAAAAATATAAATAATAAATTATTGAAATGATATTTTTATGAACTATATCAAAAAAGACGTCAAATCTGTTATTATTATAAATATAGAGGAATAAATACACAGATACAAAAATAATGTAATAGATACACAGATACACAAATAGTATAATAGATACACAGATACAAAATTAGTGTAATAGATACACAGATACAAAAATAGTGTAATAGATACACAGATACAAAAATAGTGTAATAGATACACAGATACGAAAATAGTGTAATAGATACACAGATACAAAAATAGATGCACATGTAAGTTATCGTAATTTAAAGTAAATGTTTTACATGAAAAAGATACCGATAAGAAAGTATCTTACAAAAGTCTGACAGATTAAGGCAAGATAATTTCATTGGCACGTCTCATCATAACTCGAAAAACATCTATAATTATATTTTTAAGACATTTGCAGTCAAATTTGAAATTTAAAAAGAAAATGACAACAAATGAATGAATGAATGAATTTATTTTTTTGTTCAATGTTAGACAGAAAAGATTAAAACTTCAAATTTACCAATGAAATTAATTTCAGATTAACTTTAAATGTAAACCTATCTTTAAAAAGTGCATTAAGAAACACAGAAATTCATAAAAATATAAACAGTTGAATACAATTTTAAAGTTGAATGAAATATTTTCACGTCACGTATCAATATGGTGGAATTTTAATTTTATTAAAATATATAATATATATTAAATTTATTATTTTGTTGATTTATAAAATATTTTTCAATCAATGAACTGATATATGAAACAAAATGGAATGTTTAACGGCACTTTATAAAAAATTAAAACTAAAAAGTATCACCGTGCTTATGGTATAATTTTTCGGATTTTCTATTCCACATCACTGTCACTTTCATACTCATCACTACATCCATCCTTCGCCATTATCAACAACATCATCGTCGTCGTCTTCGTCATCACCACTCCTTTGTGACTATAAGGCGATACCGATGCCCACGCAGATGGCGATGGCCAGCCCTGTGACCCCCACCCACTGGCAGATGATCAGGATGGTCTTTATGATGGAAACCTGAAAATTTTGTAAGGTCGACTTATTATTTATTTTTAATGTTTGCTATTATTGACATCATAGCAACATTTTTGTCATCGTTTCGTCTGTCGTGTCACTTCACTTAGTTTCATAAATAAAAAACAAAGCTATACAAACTTATCTACTTATTTTGCTAATGCTCTAAATAAATTATATTGCAAAATTGAAAATATTCTTTTTATAAATTTGTAGGCGATCCCTGGTCTCCAGGCTTAGAAATTTTTGTTTTATGTCAGAATCGTACCGATAAACAAAATTTTCAACACAGGTAACTTTTTTTCAGCTGAATAACTTGCACATTCATGATAATAAGAATATCATCGGAGTGATGATTGTAACTTTTTCAGTACAGTAACTGTGCTCAAATGTCAAGTTATCTTCCCCAATCACATGAAATGTCTGCGATATGTTAAATCGCGTGTATTTACTGTGTGTGTGTATGTGTGTGTGTTTGTTTGTTGATATAACCTCTGAGATGCACTTAAGACAGGAGTGAGCAAACTTTTCGCTGTGAGGGCCGCATTGAAAACTATTTGACTTTTCGAGGGCCGCATATGTACATTTATCGACCGTTAACTGGGGAGGGGGAATTTTGTAACATGTTCATCCTGATCATTTATGGCTGACGACCTATTTTTTTTGCTCATGATATCTTGCTCCCGACCTTTTCTTGGGAATTGCATTATTTCATTCATAATTTCTAATTTTTAAAAAATGTTGAAAATGCCTCGCGGGCCGCATAAAATAGCTTCACGGACCTCATGCGGCCCGCTGGCCGTAGTTTGCTCTCCCTTGACTTGAGAGATTTTTTAAATTGAAACATAAATATAGCGAAATAACAATAATAAAAGTATCTAGCGCAAATAATAAAAATTTTTTTGTCTTTATTATTTAAAGGACAAAGGCAACAAACCCAGTCTGTTTCCCTTCGTGGTTCGCTGAACCCAAAATTATTATTCGAGGATGCAACGTCTGATTTTGAGGAGTCTGAAAAGATCAAAATTTTCAAACAAATTCAAAAGTATGCACACTATTTTGAAAACATTTTTATCAACTTTAAAAGAAAATTGTTTGAAATATCAAAAAAGGCAAATTGTTTCCATTAGAAAACTGTCAGCATTACAATAAAACTCATCTCACAATGAAACATCCAACACTCAAAGGTTAGCTAAATTTGCACATTCCATATCAAAATGCGCATGATTCAGAAATTGAAAATTGAAAAAAAAACTGACGAGCTGGTGAGTTGAGGTATTTGTCGTGGGCCAGCAGTAGGATTTCCATGCACGTGTGGTAGACAATGAGGGCCACCATAACCCACTGCACCCAGCCGTAGTTCATGTTGGACATCTTCATGTAGAACGACAGGAATATGTTTATCACTGCCCGTGCAATTGTTCAGTGTTTTTAGTTATTGATGATGTTTCGTTTCGGATTGTTTTTATGGTCAATGTTTTTTATTTATTTTATCATTGATATCTGGTTTGAAAAATATTTAAAAAGTGGCCAGGAATATAAATAAGTTTTGAAAATTGACAACCGTTCCTAGGAAAATGAAGAAGGATCATGATTGATTAACATTGAGATAATTGTTGAATGATGTTGTTGTTAATGATATTGTTGCTATTGATATTGTTTTTGATGTCATCACATTAATGTCACCTGCAATGATCAGAGCAAACTGTCCAACCAAGAGATGAGCAATGTTGAACAACCAACGATTCTTGTGAGTTGGTGCACAACGGAATAAGGACATGAAGGGCTGTTGCAATGATGAATTGTTGACTCGTGAATTGTTGAGTTGTGAATTGCTGTGTTGTGAATTGTTGAGCTGTGAATTGTTGAGTTGTGAGTTGTTGAATTGTTTTATTGTGAATTGTTGAGTTATGAATTGTTATATTGTGAATTGTTGAGTTATGAATTGTTATATTGTGAATTGCTGCATTGAAAATATTTTCCTTACAAATTATTAAAAAGCATTAACCACAAGTTGTTGTTGGTAGGTTTTAATTTACATTTAAGAATTACTTAAAATGTTTAAATTATTGTTAATAATTGTGGTTTATGGTTTAAATAATGGTTTAAATATTGCAGAAACGTTTACAAAATAAAAACTCTATAAATCAAAAAAAAAACAATTTAACCAATTATATAAAATTGAAACCAACATTTAGAAACACGAGTATCATGACTATGATGCCCAGTGGCGGGTGAGCGCTGTCGATACCAAGTGTAGACTGGTAGTGTGAATTTAACAAAAAAAATGTTCTGAATAAGTTATCATCTAGCCAACTCCATCAAATTGGTTCATTGAAATTTAAATTTTTAATAAATGCAATCATAACAATTTGATGTTGGTGAAAGAAAATTCATAAAATTTAACTATACTGAAGACGACGACATCAACATAAACAACTACCAAAAACAACAACAACGACGACAACAACAACACTATTGTAATCTTAAAACAACACTCATGAACAATTAGATGATTGAACCCACCGAAGCATAGCCCATCCTCTCACAGAAGATGATGATGAAGGCGATAGATGTCAGGATGAATACGGATGACATCATGACTTGGTGCAACTACGGTGTTTGGTGGTGGTACATAATATTATATGAATAATTAAATGAATAAATGAGTTGATGAGCAAAAAATGTTTTTTAAAACATAAAACAAGGAAAATTAATAACCAAAAATAAGATTACGACCACAGTATGAAAAAATACTATTAAAATAACTATAATAATTACGTCAAAATTAGAGTCAGTTGATTGAATCATCACAACATGAACAACTACAAACCCTGAACCAGACAGCTTGTTTGCAGAGCTTGCTATCCTTCCATGCTGATTTGAAGTACCTCGGAAGCAGCATGCCCGTACTGGCGCACATAAGCCAGGCAATCACCATCAAAATACCTTTTAAAAAAATTTTTTTAATATTCATTTATGACTTTTAAGATGACTTTTTAGTTTCTTTCTAAAAGCTGCATGACGTTTGCAAAACAATATTCTAATCATTTCTGCCGACGATCAGATACTGAATTGGAAAATTAGTGAGTTGCTTGTAAAAGAATTCTCTTCCTAAATGTTGTTCTGACAGAATAAAATTAGAAAAAAACTCTACCATGAGCTTTGATGAGACTGTTAGAAACTTTTGAAGAGCCAACACTGGTCACAGCGAAATCGGTGAGGTTGAGAGCGGATGAGGAGGCGAATCTGGAATTGTGGTAAGCTAGCAGTTGGTCGTTCGCTAGTTGGTTGTTTAAGATATTATTTTTTAATTTCATTTTTGCACTTTTAAATTAAACTTCATCTAATTTTGTGCATCTACAATTTTAGTACCTTTACTGTTATTTCATAAATGGAAATGTCAAACATATTGTCACAATATTGTCAAACATGATGCTTATGAAAAAGAAATGAAAAATTGGATGATTCTCTTGCATAAATGTTCTCATTTCTGCAAGGGAATAATCAAATTTAACAAAATTTAATTTAATTATTTAGTTATTTAATTTATTAATCATTTAATATAATTTAATTATTTTATTATTTTAACAAACAATTTAAAAAACGTACCGTTTGGCTGAATGCCGCCCGTAGCGTAGAGCAAGTAGTAATTTCTGTCCCCGGGAAAAAAGATGGTGTCTCCAGCGGCTCTCTTCTTCCTCCTGGATGATGTACTCGTCCCATTTCTCATGGCTTGGGAGTAACTGCATCGTAACATTCCGTTCACGTACTCACCTGATTTGTCCATTATGAACGTGTCTGACGGCTGTAGGCGTTAAAAAAATGCTGGTTTTCTTCGTTAATTGAAAACATTAACCAAAACAATTTTATGTGTCTTTGGAAAAAATTATTCTTAACCTGCAAGTGGTCGTTCTTAATTATTGTTATTCTTAAAATTTAATCTTTCAACAACTAATGTTTTTCAACAATAAGAGCAAAAATTATATATTATTTGTGTTTTTTTTAAATGAAATAAAAAATTGAAAGTATTGAGAAGGACTGACAGGCGATACGTAGCTGTTGGTTTTGCCGGTATTTTTTGACAATCGAATAGCGCAGGAGGTGCCATTCAGGTAGCAACTTACAACGCTGTCGTCGCCCTGCAAGTGGTCGTTAAATGTTACCGACATAAAATATTTCAGTCTTCATTATTTAGAACAAACATGTTAATGAAAGAATAATTTCTTAAAAACATTCCTAACCATTTTATCGTCCAACGAGAAACCGATAGCGATATAATCTGATTTGGTTTTGACAGGACCCTCCAATTTGAAATCTACATAACCAGCTCTGGCACTTTTCGACCAAGTGAAGGCACATCTGTTTTCTGAACAAACGAACGAACTGCCTGGATTCTGTCAAAATGAATTGCTCATTCAATTTTTTTATTTGCTCGAATTTTGAAAAACATTTTAAATTTTTGTAAAGAATGAATCGAACCGCATTAAAATATTGTAAATAAAGCAATTTATATAAAACGTTTTTTATCTAGTGAAAATCTTTTAACAAATAGTTCGAATAATCTATTATAATAAAATAATCAATAAAAATGGGTTTTATAACTCTTAAACATCACCTTTGTTGTGGCTGTGGTTGTTGTGGTGGTGGTAGTGGTGGTGGTTGAAGCTGTCGTTGGAGTTTGAGCTGCAGTCGAAAAATTGTATGCAGTTCTTGAAGAATGTTTCACGGTGTGTATTTTCAACGTCTTGGTATCTTTGAAATATACGGAATTGAAAAATAAATTTTCCTGGAAATATTCAAGAGTATTAGCCAAAATTATTTTCCTAAACTGATGATTTAAAGTTGCAATCTACCGTTGTTCATTGGACCGGTGGCATAAAGCAGGTAAAAATTCCCGTCTCCAGGGTAAAATATCTTATCCGACTTGGAGGAATCATTGAAGGGAATCAGCAACTGCGAGAACTTGCACTTCAATGCTCCATCAACATAATCACCAGAAGTGTTAATGATGAAATTTGACGGCTGAATACAAATTTTATTCAACACAAGGTAGAAATGGTTTTATGTCATTCAAGTGCAACTTAAACTTTGTTACATAAAACAAAGTATGTTTTATTTTCCTTATAACGAACTTACCATGCTAACAAAAACATTGCTCTTTTCTTCACCATTGTACGAGAGGATGATTTTAAACTGGTTTGTAGACGGGTCCTTGAAACACGCAATAACGCTGTCACGGCCCTGATTGAAATTTTACTTAAATTGGAAAAACAATGATGTACACTGTCGATGTAAAGTGTTCATTATGTGTATTTTTGTTCAGCACGTGTCTGACAATTGTAAGTTTTTTTTTATATAAAATTTCATAAATCATAACTTGATTATGTCATCACGTCATCATCACAATTATGATTAAAAAAGTAGTAAACAACTATTGATGAAAAAAAATTGTTAAAGTGAAGTCGAGTGCATGTGATTATGTGTTTGCTGTTACTTAATACATTAACATTTATTCAACTTTGAGTTTGAAATATTTATGACGCATTCGACAAAGTATGGTATTTTATCTTGAACTTTCACAGTACCCCGAAATTAAAATTTATGAGCACTTGAAACAGAGTGACACTCAAATCTCCCTGTTGGTTTAAGTTTAGCGTGATGACGGCACGTTTTCTCGGTGGTTTTATAATTTGGATGGTCTCTTGATTGATTGATTGGTTGGTTGATTGGTTGGTTGGTTGGTTGGTTGGTTGATTGATTGATTGATTTCATCACAATCAATATTGAAATTGAGTTTTCTTAAAATACAACTATAACAAACAATTTAAAAGTTTATATTTTGTTTGGTATGAAAAATGATCAATCTTTATTTAAATAAAAAGATCTTTATTTGAAGTTAACCATTCAAACAGTGTCAGACATTTATGAAAAAAGCAATCCTGCAAAAATATAGAGAAAAAGTGAACCATAGAATTATATCACAAACTGATACTATTAAAATCTTGTATAGCAGCAACAAACACACACATAACAAAAAACTGATAAACAGTGTTATCCTATCAAATTTGTTAACGGAAACAATAACCATTTCGTCATCGACCGAGTAGGCCATAGCAATGTAGTTAGTCACTTCATTGATCCTTCCTTGCAGGCTCACATCCATGTACCCACTCTGAGCACTCGTGCCCCATGTTATCACACATTCTTGGTTTGGACACGCGAACGATCCATTTGCTGCCTGCCCTTGTGGGTTCTGCTTGAATGTTGGTTGTATATTTGTATGTGCACGCGTGCGTGTGTAAGTGAATGTATGCATGAATGTATCTATGTGTGTATATGTTGTGTGTGTGTGTGTGTGTGCGCGCGTGTGTGTGATTGTTTAACAAAATATATGTTTATCACTGTGTGTTGTGATTGTTTAACAAGATATATGTTTATCACTGTTTGTATTTGTTGATCTTGGGAATGGCAAAATATTTGATGGTACAAAATTTTTTATATTTTCATGCTTGTGGTTTTTCATGTTTCATATTCAATTTTAATTTGCACAATTTTTTGAACTGTTTTAATTTTTAGTTGTGTATTCCATTCTGCTTTTCCATTCAATCAACTATATTGCATGCAGCTTGTACATGAGCGCGTTCATTTATAGAAATCACTTCTAAGCTTAGAGCTGCATTTGCATTCAGTCACAGCTCGACATTTTCAGCCTTGTTAAATGTTTGCTAATGAAATAACAAAACGTGATCGTCGTGAGTAAAATGTGAATGAGCAGGTAGAAAGAAAGTACCGCCTGCATAGATCGCATGTTGTTTCTACAGTACAGGTAGAGACGAAGGCATGAAACCTCTTCCCAAATTTGTTCATCACATTCAAGATGCACGTGTTAAAACGTTTTCACTATCAAGAAACATATTATTTTTTATCTATATGAAGCATATGGTCGGTGAGTTAGCTCAGTCGGTAGAAGTGTCATGTTCCGTGCAGGCAGATACGCGATGCCTGGTTCAAATAACGTCTTTATGAAACTAAAAAAAATTATACGCCATGCGTGTACGATGCAGTGTTTGTGCTTGCATACAAAATGTGTAAAAACGTTATGTGGTGTGGGTAGTAGAGCTTTTATTGCAAAAATGTTTAACATAAGTATAGAATAACCTGCTTAGGTGACTATGCGTTTGTTAGAGAAGCAAAATGAAGAATAACAAAAATAGTGTTGGAGTAGAAGATATTAAAAATGGGTTGCAATATGTATCTATATGAAATAAAGATACCAGAAAATATGTAGAAAAACTGTACAGATAACTGACCTATCAATGTTGGCAGGATATGTTGTAAAAAAAAAATTCAATACAACAAGTGGAAGTAAGATGTTAATGGTGTTTGAAAAAAATTTAAATAGAAACAAAAATAGATAAGAATATTTAAACATTTTTTTTATAAACAAAGATTTTTGAGAGTTCAAAGCACTTTTTGAAAATAACATAGATCGTGCTTTATTTATGAATTTCTTACTAGATATAGAGTTGTAGAAAGCGATGAAGAATGATTTGTTTTTGCTGCTGCTGTTGTTAATGCTTCAGCTAAAAAAGTTGTTATTTTTGCTGAAGTGGCCGGTGTGGTTGCTGCTGGTGTTGAGGATGTTGCTGATGGCGCGTAACTGTTGGTTAATGCAGTGAGTGAAGTTTTCTGGGATGAAATGACTGAACTACCTAGCAAATTGTTGTTGCTTGTTGTTGTTATTACTTGAGTTGTGATCAAATTAAAAACAGTAGTTACATAATTCGTTGTTGAAGTTAAAGTTGATGCTGATGCGATCGTCACTGCAGGACCTGCTGGGGAATAATTTATTGACCCACTCTGGATACTCCAGTACATTGTTTTCGTCTGCACTACAGTGGCACTTAATAATTTTTGAATATTTAAAAAATTGAAATGATAAACTCGGTTTTTAGTTTAAACGATTATTTATTTAACAACTTTATTATCTGTTGAATACGTTCCTTATTTTTGAGCATAAGTACCAGTAGACAGTTATTTTTTAATTTTTCAAGCCAATAAAAATATTTAATTTTTTTTAAAGATTTTAACTCACTTAAAATTAAATTCTCCAACAAATGCCTTGGGATCCCAAGTGAATGTAACTTTAGAAAAGCCAGCTGCCCTTGTTTGAGTAACCGCTGTATTGGACTGATATACATATGACTAGTATAAATATGATTTAATTTTGATTTTTTTTTTAACTCAACGTCAGTTCTTAGCCGTCTTGAAAAAAATGTTTAAACGAACTAACGCATATTTGTTTTGTGTTGGAATCCACATTCGTGAAGACTCCTATCGGGGTGCTGCTGCTGCTGCTGAAGGCTCCCAATATAAATCCGGTGAAGTTTTCGCTCTTATTCGAGGAGATTGACACTTCAGAAATTTTGAAATTGTTTTTACAAAATGAATAAATAATACTAATAAGAAACAATTATGAAGTCATGATTCTAATAAATTACACTTTAAAATTCTCAAATATAAATACCCTCGGATATTTAAATGAATTGAAGAAAATATGAATGTTTGCCTCTTTTTTCGACACTACCTAAACACCAGCAACTGTCCAAACAATAGGAAAGAAAAATTTTCAAAAATTTTGAATACAAACGAAATAACAACAGCATCAGTGTAGAGATAGTCTTGAAAACTAATAAAAAACAAATTCAATGAAACTGTTCGACACAACCTATTTTGATGGTTGTGATAAAACTCATTTAGCAATGAATATATAATTTGGAAACCAATGTCTTCAAACGGGTGCAATATTAATTTCCAGTTTAACAAATATATAAATGATATTTCAAAAAATGCTATCATAATTAATTACATTTAATAGAATTATATATTTTTGAATGTCAAGTTGACGAACAAACCTATGAACGTTGAACCAGTCTGATTTGTAGTGATGATATAAGATGAAAGTGAGGTTTGGAAAGAAGAACTGTGACTAGGAGCTAAACTAGTACAAGTTTGTTCTGGAGCTCCTCCTGGAAAGGCCACCGCAACAAATAAATAACTGAACAAAACTATTATATTTTTGAGTATCATGATTGAGGTTAGAGTTAAATTTCAAGATTTCTTTAAGATTTCTCAGTTCAATGTTTTTTTTACAGTCGATAAAGTTATCTCTCTAAAACTTAATTAAAAGTTTTAAAATAGTTTTTTTATGAGGACTTGAATTCTTTCTTTTCCGAGCGAATATTCCATTAATTTATATAAACTCCTTAATAAGTTATGTGCGCGTTACATATACAATATAATGCGTTAGATTCTCTATAGACTGTGTTTTATACATTATATCTTATAAGATGTGTTTAAGTATGCAGTTGCGTGGTTTAAAAAAATGACATGTATAGCAGACATTTTGTATTAGAACCGTCGGTGGATCTCACATCATTGCATACGGTAATGTATGTTATATATTACCTTTAATTTTTCATTTTTTAGCGTGCGATATACTAATGAGAAGAATGAACATTTCTCACTGAAAATATATAAATGCTTTATGAAACAAAACAATGAACATCACAACTACAATTTTTTACATTTATTCATTGCCAACGCAGCAGGCCACACCTGTGGCCAATCATTAAAACACGTATACATCAGGTAAAACACGAATGATACACTCTCAGTCTCACCACACACACACACACACACACACACACAATATATGTGTGGTGTGTGGTGTGCGTGGTGTGTGTAGTGTTCGTGGTGTGGTGTGTGTAGTTAGCAGGAGGCTTGCTGTACTGTTGTAAAAACCAGCAACAGAATGATGACAAGAAAATAATGAAGAATATTTACTGACTCTTTTGTCGTTCGGGATAACCAAAGTGGTTCGGCAAACAGGCTTCAGCAAAAACTTTGCTCCTGTTATCGGGACGGGATGGAGTTTTAAAAATTGAAATCAGTTGGAGACAGAGGATAAAAAAAAACGAAAGCCCGTAATGGCATGGGAAACACAAAATTATATTCAAAAAGATTAAATTGCGTGTGTCGTGTCGGTGTGTTATTGTGTATGAGAGCATGTGATTGCATTTATACTGCTATTACTACTGAAAAATTCATTTTATCTAAAACAGTATGTACCACTGGTAGTTACTAAAACTTACGCATACTGTTATTCACTTAGCAATAATGCATACTACATGACACGACATAAAATTCGTGGAATTGTACAGCTTTTGTTTGTATGAACAACACAAGTTCGTAGTAGCAGCAAAAAAACAATACTCTGCTGTTTGTTTGCAAGGCAGCTAACTCTTAGTTGATTACCACACAATCGTGTCATTGCATATATAGCTACACACACACAGACACACACACACAGACACACAGACACACACACACTCACATCACATAAACATACTCGCACAAGCATAACTTTACTCAAGATTTTGGAAAATTAAAATATTTTAACAAACATAAACATGATGATTGAGATGATTTTGATGATGATGATGATGGATGTCTTGAGGGTGCTTATGATAAGGATGATGATGATGGTGATAGTGGTAAACACTTATAATCATGGCGTTCGTGACGATAGTAACGATGGAAACAATGTAAACTATGATATGATCGGCATCGTCATCATCATCATCATCTTCACCATCATCATCATCATCAACACCAACATAATCATCATTATCATCATCATCGTTATCATCATCATCGTCAATCATTGTTTTCATCATCGTCATATTCATCATTATCATCATCATAAATCAGAACCAGCCATTACCATCATCATCACTTATAATTTTTATATCTTGTCATCATCCTCTATTCACTATCTTAGTCCTAATCATAATTTACCACCAACAAAATTACTGTCATCTTTTACTTTATATTTAATCATCACCTGCTTGTCTTGCATTGTAACAGATTTATGTTGTAACAGATTTCGACCCTGTCATGTTATGATTTTTTAAAAACAATAATAATTATAACAACAATAATAATAATGATAATAATAATAATAATAATAATAATAATAATAATAATAATAATAATAATAATCATTATCTTCCTCATCTCTACCACATCATCGCATCTATGACTTGCTTAACTTTTACGATAATATGACTGGGCCACAACCAGCATATAACCATTATCATCAACATTGCTAACATTATCATCATCATCAATATCATCATCATGGATCTATCATCATCATCGTCATCATCGTCACCATCATCGTCATCATTCCCGCCATCACCATCATCACCTTCATCATCATCATCGTCACCATCACCATCATCGTCACCATCATCATCATCATCGTCACCATCTTCATCATCGTCGTCATCGTCGTCAGTATTTATATTTATTGTTTACAGAAAATTATATTGGTGAGGATTGTTGAGGCTTATGTAGAAGGATTTATCAATGTTGTGAGTAATGTAAAGTCACGGAGCTATGAGTAATATATATATATATATATATATATATAATTTATGAAAATAGAATTTCTGACAGTCTTAATCTAATAAATATATATAAATATATATATAATATTATATATATGTATATAATAAAAACTAACTGCTACTAAATTATTTAATTATACTGCTATTGAACATTTGGTTTAATTATGCATGCATCGCATTTAATTGTACTGGCTTGAGAGTAGGAATGTCAACAGTTTGTTGAAGAAAGAATTTAGAATAATAAAATCAATAATAATAATTACAATAATAATAATAGTGATGATGATGATGTGATGAGGAGGAGGAGGAAAAGGAGGAGGAGAATGATGAGAATGATGATGAAGATGATGATGAATTTTATTTGTTATCAATGTTGTTATAATTTTTATTATTAAATTGTTATCTTGGCTTTTATTATTTATTACGATGCTTTTATTACTATTGCACTCTTGTCATTGAACTTTGACGTGATTGAACGCTGTAGTCAATGGAGAATTTAAAAATAATAATTTCATCTATAATTATTATAATCTATAATATTTTAATCATCTATCATTAATAATTCTTTGATTTACATGAACATTATGAAATAATTTCCTTTTAAGGTATTAGTACATGGAATGAATTATGTTATACAATTGTATGTTACTTTCATATAGATCAAGTGTGAGTTTCATAATTGTCATACCTGATTATATGGTAGCAACTAAGACATATATAATTGACTGACAACATGACTGAACATATAATTAATTAATTAATTAGTTAATTAATTAATTATATATTTATTACATATTACAATTCTCTTTACAATATTTTCCAGAAGCATCAACGACAGACACACAATACATGTAAAGTTAATACACGTGAAATAATGCGTCACACACGTTGAATGTGGCCTGGCGGGGATTCGAACCCTGTCGCTACAACTACAACATCGTCAGTACCAGGCTCTTTACCATTACACTATTGTGACGCTCAGTAGTTGCGAACACCAAATGAACAAGCAAATGAATGAACTTTTACAAAATGAAGTTTTTCAAGTGGGCTTTATAAATAAGTGGATCACAAGTGATGCATTTAACGGTTGTGAGCTGTCCTATAGGCAATGTCAGTCAAGAGCTATATTGGATGAAACCACAAAATATTTTATTTTGCATTTTTTTTAGACTATGTACTGAAAACTGGTAAAAAGATTAATGATAATGTTAATAATAATAATATAATTTTGAATATTGTTGTCACAGAAATATTGAATGAATGTAGCTACAGACGTAATGTAATGATTTAATGGAAGATGACATTTAATTTCTTAATTGATTATTATCGTTCACGTCGTCGTCATCAGCGTTTCCTTGATCAGAAGAATATCTGTTTTCAGAAATATTCAAATAAAGGTTCAGTGACAACGATATAAAAGAAATAACGGTCAACAACTTATAAAGAATTAAAATATCAATCGAATCTTCAAACAATTTCATAAAGTGAAACAATCCATACTACTAACATAAGACGATCATGTTTTTAGCGTTGTACATTGAAGCTTTTAATATGACCTAAAAAAAAGTTAAATCACTGTGATCTTTCAATTAGTCAAAGGAGTTGAACGCATGTGAAAAAATAATTATTATCAAAGAGTGTAATAAATCAAATGGAATGAAAAAAAAATCAAGAGGTTCAAAATTTGAAAAACTGACCGCCGAACTTACAGCAATGACGTCACTCACGACTAACCAGAAATGTGCGAATCTGACCACCACCGTGCATCTGACGGGTGGGCAATCGGTTATCAATTTATTAACTAAAAATAACTAAAATTAAATTGTTTAGTTTCAACGAAATGTTAAAGGCTAAAGGTCTAAAACACTCTTCCTAGTCTCAAGAGAACTAAACAAAAACAGCGTATATTAAAACGACGCATCACAGCATATGTTACAGGCACTGAAGAGATAACACGTAGGCCACTTCAGTGCATGAAGGAATCAACTTCTTTAAAAAAACTCATCTGCTTAGTTTTGTGTTAAACTTAATAAAACATGCTTAATTTATAACATAATACAAAGTTTATTTTAAACAATCACCACAAGGTTGCATTATATGAAGTATTTACGCAAATTTTGCTGATCCAACATAATTTTGAGGGCTCCATTGAAATTGGAGTTTTAAAACATTCAGATTCGTGTTGTGAGTTACAGCCGTGTTGCCCTGTAAAATGACATTTTGTGAATTCAGACCAGTTGTTAATACGCAAATGTTTTTTAAACTTAACTTTAATTTATAAACAAATAATCAATTAGTAAATATAAAAGTGTTGGAAATTTGAAAAAAAATTTGAAAAAGACGAACACATATGTATTTTGAGCTTGGAGCAATCGTGACAAACTTGCCAATTGATTTATTTTGCAAGTCCATGGCTTTCAATATGAATCCACCAATCTTATTCTCTGCATCCAGGCTGTCAATCGTCACTGTCATTAAAAATCATGTGCAATTTCCACCATTCGAATTTATTAATTTTTAATCAAAATTTAATTTTTTTTACCAAACCAGAAAACTCGACTGAATAAGTTGAAAACTATCTTTTATTTCAAAGAAATCAACGACACGCAACGTAAGCTAATACGCGTGAAAACCACGCAAGACACGCATTGTATAGTCTTTCTGCCATTCAGTTCTTAGAGGAAACAAATGACATTGAAGTAGTAGTAACTGATATTACCTTTGTAATTTGAAGCATCCTTCTCTACTGTTATGGTGTGGCCGGGATGAGAAGTTTGGAAAGACTTTTCTCCGTGTTCCGGTGCCAAGGTCGCACAGGTTGATTCTGGGGCACCATTCCGGAACGCATTAAGAACAGCAAGCTGCAAAACAGATATTAACAACTTTAAATTTTTACGCATTTTTTAAAACCATTTTTGTTGTTGTTTAAAATGTTCTTGTTTTGTCAAAGATCTTTATAAATGTAATAATAATAAAACTAAGCAATTTTTATAAAAACACAATATCCAAATGTAAACAAGTTTGTTATTCTTTATAAATTAGAAAAAAACCTAAAAAATGCGCAAAGTGACGTTTTTATAAATTTACAAATGTTTTTAAAATAAATTTATAAATTTAAAATTTATTTGATGAAAATTTGATAACAGTTAGAACGTGCAATCTAATTTATAATTTTAACGGAGTAATTGTTGGAAAAAACGATCATTTATAAACGATGAAATGCATCTTATTCAAAGTTTATAAGCTTAGCATCGAACTTTTTGAGAATCACTAGTAAATAAAGATGAATGAATTCGAACAACCATATTGCTGAACATTAATGTTTTTCTTGTACCAGTAACCAGTTAATAATCAAATTAAAAAACATTAGAATCGAAAGCTAGATGTGTCTTCGCAATGTTGAAGTTTCCCAAGTTAAGTAAAACTGTTTCTCAACACGTCCACTCGTAAATGTTAATTGCGAAAATAGAAAAATGTTTCCTTACCGTTACGATTTTTAAGAATTATGAATCACTGTAACTAAATACTTTTTTGAGTAGTTATATTAGGGTAGTCATTTACTTTAACGAGTTACTACACTACACCGATAACGAAATTGTCATTAAAAAAGCTTCAGTTGCGTACAACCTCTCGACATTTTGGAGCACCAGTAGCTCGCTGATGAAGCACTCCACCGATGGTCCCATCCTGCCCATTTTGCCTCCTACGGCACTAAGTTCAGAAACGAGCAAACCAAGAAAGGCTTCACTGGGTACGGCGAAAAAATGGAAGATTTAATAATGGTAGAACGAACAACAACAGAATTAACGACGTTATCAAAGATGCAGTCAAAAATTTCACCGAGAATTTTTTTCGTTCTGACGTCAACAGTTTTACTATCAATCAACAAATTTGAGTAAACGAAAATGCTATAAAATAATTAATAACAGATTTAAAAAGTCACTTATTTTGTCAACAATTCTTTGAAAATTATCCAGCGTGGCCACATGTTTTTGTTGTTGTTGTTGAAGTAAATTCAACGATAAACGAAAATTAACAAAAATTAAAAATTTTTCTGACTTTCCATAACCACGCTCCTATAAACTTTCTCAAATTTCCACTGTTACACCATTTTTAAGATCAACATAAAAGTATTTTATATAATGACTTTGGCTATTCACATATTTTTACATCTTGTGAATAAATTATTGAGGACGAAGTAACTGAAATCAATAACTATGTTCATTGTATTGTATTAAAATTTATGTAAATTAATATTGTTGTTTAGAGAGAGAGAAAGAGAGAGAAAGAAAGGCAGACAGGGAGAAAGAATCAGATAAAGTAACAGATTATTGAAAATAATCCCTATGAGATGTAGAGTAAAAAATTTCTATTATCCAAAATCGCACTAAAGCTGGAAATGTACCAAAAAAAATTGTCTAAAAAGTTCGTCCTTTGTCATGACGTAATTCGTAATTATATTCCCACCTCAAAATTTGGTTCGAAGTAATTATTAGCATTAGTTTTGACGACTTTTTAGTCAAAAATACCCGAAGTACACTAACTTGATAACTTCAATTAAGCTTATATCGCTCTAACTAATGCTACGTTGAAAAATTTTCAATTATAAAACAACAAAGCATTGCAATCATTGTATATTAACTTTTCTAAAAATAAGTTGCAATTCAACATTAAATATAAAAATTGTTTTGAATTTTTGTTTGAACAAGCTGAAATTTCGATACTAGTAATGTATTTATTAGTAAATGCATTTATTACTAAGCTATTAGTTAATCAATTCTACAAATGATTTGTCAAAAAATATTGGAAAGAGCCACGTCAAACTGGCTGCCGAATTCGATCAACAGCTGGTTTTATACTCAGTAGTAATGGAACAAGCAGAAGTTGACCAGGGCGAACGACATCAGTGTGGCCAGGATCGCCAAAGAAGTTGAGAGAGAGTTGGCGGATGATAATTGGGAGGAAGTTTGTGTAGACGATGAACCTGTGTCACTTGCTACCTGCATCTTCCAGAAGGTCGTGTAGTTTTTGACTACGGTTCCCCTTTTGTAAAATAAATGTTATAAATTTTGTGTTTGTTAAATAACTGCTTTTCATTAATTTCACGTGTTGAATAATTTGAAGTTTTACATAAAATACCAGATAAAGTTTTTCTAAATAATAACGCCTGATAGTGTTATAAAAATTGTTCTCACTTCATGTAGAAAGGGCCTTTGAATGCATTAGAATTCCACAGGAATGTCAGGCTTGAAACTGCTAACTTTTGCGAATGAGTCACCGCCGCGTTGGACTAATTTGAACGAAATTAAATTATTTAATTTCATAAGTGTTGATTAATAAAAATCAAAAAATTAATGCAATGTATATCCTTAATGAGGAAATTGAACTAACGCAAATGTACTTGGTGTTCGTGTCAAAGTTCGTGAAAACTCCAACTACAACGCCGTTGTTGCTATTGAAAGCCTCCAACATCAATCCAGCAATAATGTCACTCGATGTTATGTTTACTGAAATTTAGAGTTTTCTAATAAAATTTATTTTAAATAAAAATTAATAAAAGCCCTAAAATGACAGTTTATAGTCAGCAAGTTGGTATAAATAGTATGAGAGCTCTATCTTGCATGAATGTTTGAAACACTTTGGGGCTAACTTAGTTCGAAGACATGTCATCCAGGATGAATCAATCTATAATATTCGAAGCAAATCCTCTGTTTCAAGAGAAGACGCTTTATACAGCACTATTTTTTTATTTGAGATATGCCACAAACATAAGTAAATAACGTTAATTTTTTAATAACAGGTAGTGCAAATACTTTAACAATTTACAGCTTATTATCCTAAAACAATAAACAGTGTTGTAATTCTTAAAAAAAGTTATTTCTGTATTACAACAGCTACAACAAATTCACATAAAATGAAAAAAAAATATTGAAACCAACTTCTGAAATTTGACGATCCAAGTGGAATCACACTGATCAGGTAGGGCGAGTTTGATGTTTGTGGGAAAACGGAAACCCCATGAGATGGTGAGAGGTTGCCACAAGCGGTCTCTGGGGCACCAGACGGAAAGGCTACAACTCCAACTAAACCGCACACTAAAACTATTAAACTCTTCAAAATCATTTTCTAGTTTTTTTAAGTCTAGTTTTATGAATCAAATGCCGAAATATTGAAAAATTTAATTTATTAATTATAGCGTGGAGTTGAGTTGTTGTGCTTAAAACGACGAAAGTGTGACACTCGTATAATTTGTTCTGCCTGGTGATAACATTAACATATTGAAATAATAACAACTATAAAATAGTTATAACGAACGCAATCAGGCTTACAGTTCGATCTCACTCAGGCAATTGTTTACAAAACAAGCTATCAAAGAGATACAACACAATTTATAAACAACCAAACCAAATAATGCAAAACCAAACAAACACCTACAAAAAATAATAAACAACTAAACAAAAATAATAAACAACTAAACAAAATTAATAAACAACCAATTAGCAAATATTAGATGTTATTTTCAAGGTGTCTCGTTTATAACACGAGTTGATGTTTCAAGTTTGTACTTTGCGTTTCATTCCATTCCTAATTTACAAAGAATCTTTTCTAGTGCTTAACAAAAATGTTCACTTCAACACAACAATCTACCGATGCTATAGTTTTTTCCATTTTTTTCCATTTGAATTCGCTAAAGTATTAAGCAAACTTATAACGTGAACAAGGCATATGCATTGGCTTGTATTTAGTGAGTAGGTGAAGTGAACAGCAAGCAGGTTGCAGCAATTATTAGAACAGCAATTACAATACAACTATATTGACGATACAAAGCTTGTCACTTGTTGCTACTGCCACTTCTTGCAATGTTACATTAACATTTTCAAGCTGTCAGTTAATGTTGTTAATGTTTGTGTGGTTTTTGTTAGAGTTTGACGTCAGCGTCATTTTTGTTTATTAATTCATCTGTTTTTGCATTTCGATGACGCTCGGGTTTCTCTTTTGATATTCCAGATGCGTTTGTATTTGTATATGTCTTGACAAACTTTTATTTATTTGTTAATTTGTCCGGGGTTATATTTGATTTTGTTTAACTGGATTTTTGTTTAACTGGTTTTAATGTGTGTGCAATAGTGCTTGGGATTGCCTGGTTGTGAAATATTGTTAGTTTGTTGATGTTTTGTGATTTATGTGTTTAAAATGTTTGTTTAGTGATATTACCATAAGGTTTACAACGTGTTTACTGGCAAATGCTCTGAAACAATTTTTGAAGGATCATTTGATGAGAAGTTTCATAAAAGTTTATTTGCATTTTTAAGTTTTTTTATTGAATTTTTCACAAAAAAGTATAAATGCATGAGTTTGTTTGTCATTATTTTATTGAATAAATAAACAATAAATATTACAGACTGCAAATATTTAATTAAATGGAAATATAATTCTTTTAAATAAATCACCGTTTAGTTTAACATAATTTTGTAATTTCACAACTATTCAAAATAAAAAAAAAATCTTTTTAAGAGGTTAAATTTGCAACTTAAAAAACAAAAAAAACAAGAATTTTCAAAGAGGAAGATGATGCGTCAAGCCATGAAAATAGACATACGTTGTTTATATCTGAGACAAAATTCGTTGGTAAATTTTTAAACCTCCACAACATGTCATTCGCAACAAGAAAATAGTTAACAGAATAGTATAAAAATCCACCAAGTAAAAATAAATTCATAATAATTCTAGTTTTAAATTTTTTTAATGTCGTGACAACTACATGAATTTCTATGACAATTTCAGTCATTTTTTCAATCAGACAAAAAATTTTCATTAAAATCCTCCATAACGAGCACTTAAATGCTTCAATTCATTGAGAAGCAGAGCGAAACCCATAGTGCCTGCAAAAGATATTTTATTAACAATTTTTCCACATCATCTTCTTATAAATTTATGAAGACGGTGTAAAATAGTTAAAAGCGCATGATCCGCTGTTGCCCCTTTCGGGTTCAACTGCAGTGAGATTCACCGCATATCACATGCAATGTGTATTCTGCGTTGTTAATATTTTAGGGGGTTAATAAAAAAGAAATGAAAAAAGATAAAATTTTTGCAAAATGATTATTTCAATATTTGCAAATTCTCTTTCAGTTTTTTAAAATAACTAACCAATGATGAGAGTCCAGGAGAGAGTCAAAGATGTCCCAACATTCTGCATATCGGTTGAAAATGATTTATAATTAGGTTTCAAATTCACGCTACATTGGTTAATAGTATAAATGAAAATTTTAAATAATCTGCTGAGTGTTAAATTCTTAACTACATTTTTAGCTGTGTTGTCAGTTGTAAAAGCGTTAGTACTTGGATTATATAAGTGTGGTTGAAAGTCCAATATGTGTCATATGATCGAACCACAGTTGATCTGCAAATAATTTTATGAATTTTCTAAAAAAAAATTTCAAACATTGGAAGATGTGAGTGAAAAATGTTTTAACGTGAAAGACATAAAGTAAAAAAATGAAATAAAGTTGAAAAAATGATAATAAACGTCAAAATATTGAACAATAATTAATGTTCTGTATCATTTTCGTTCATAAACTTATTTACAATCAGTTAGACAAAGGTTTTTGTATTGAGGTAACATAACAAAAATAAAAATGTTATAAAAAATTGATGACAACTTGAAGAAAATGATTCCAGAATGGTTGGTTGCATTCCACCTGAACGATACAGACGAGACGTTGAGGGTAGAGTTGTGAGTAACAGCTGTGCTGTTCTGAAAAGTTTTGTTCACGTGTAAATCACTCGAATTTTTAATATTCGACTTGTTTTATAGCATTATTTAGTAGTGGTTTCATGTAACTTGAAGAGTCAAAAAAAAATTTAATATGTAATCATTACAATCTCCTCATTGATATTTTTGTGGGTATCGACAACAGCAAACACCCAGTGTATATGAATTTACGTGAGCCAACGCATCGTACACAACGCGAGTAATAGGTGAAGATCTTTTGGCAACCAAACCCAGTTAGAGCATTATCAGTGCCAGACTCTTTAGCGTTACATCAACGCCTTTTCCATGTATTTGAGGAATTAAGTTTACTATATGAAATAATTTTAAAATAAGTAGCAACATTCAAGTGAGTGAATACAATGATAAAAGAATGAGTAAGTGGTGGTCAACTAACACAACGGTACTTCGTATTAACATCGAGACTCTCAAACAATCCAATCTGGTGACCAAGGTAGTCGAATGCACCGACGATGAATCCTTTGAATGAACTGCTACCATTTATTGTCACTGTGTAAAAATAATTTATTTCAGCTCAATATTTCAATAAAATTTGATGAATTTTTATGAAAATATAATATTTCAGTGCAAGTCATTATGAATGGAGTCTAGTTATGAAGCATTTCGGGAGTGCTGAATCGTTGAAGGGTTACAACTTTCTGAATTTAAATATTGTTTTAAAATTAAAAATAATAATTTCTATAAAATATTAATCATTTTTTGTTCTTCTTACATGTAAGAACGTTCAAGGTGGCAAAACAAGTGTGAAAATTCATACGTGCAACAAACACGTTGACAAACAAATATTTTTAAACGTAATCAGGCAATATTTCCAGGTAAAATAAAGTTTCCCTTGACTGATAAGAAATAAACAATATTTCAATCCAGTTCCATCTCTTTGAAGCAGATAAAAAAGTTACAACAAATATGTTAAAAATACCGGTGTAGATGTTGTTGCCTCCTTTGACGCTGATGTAGTATGGCGACTGAGAGGTCTGGAAGGTTGAGTTGCCATGACTCGGAGTCATGTTGACACACGTCCTCGTTGGCGCTCCATTCCACGAACACCTCACCAACGTCATTTCCAGGATCAGGAAAAGGAAAAGACAATACAGAACCGTCATTTTGAAGACGTTTCGGTTAGTTAGTAACTTGTGTGTTATGAACAAGTTGATCATTCGAAACTTTTTACATAAGTTTCGATGTTGTGTGCATTTATACTTAAATCCATTGTCTGGTGGTGAACAATACAAGCACATGTGCTATGTTTATATTATATGTATTTATCTACACGCGCACACTCATACACACACACGTATATATAAATATATATGTATATAAAAATTATTTAATTGTTATTTATCATTCAATATAAATATCTACATCCAAGTATTTGTGGAGCGCTCCCGTAGAATAACTTCAGAAGCGCCAGAAAATGTCAAAACTAATGATGTTTCAAACGATTTGGATAATATGTCGGCTCGTGTTGTTGAATTTCTTCCAATCTAGAGGCAGTGAGTTCCGGATTTTTGCAGATGAAACCTTATCTTCCCAAAACAAGAGGAATTGAATTTAGGAAGCACAAGATTTTCTGAAACTAATTGTAGTTGTTCTTTCAAATAAAATAATTTAGAAGATATGTATGTATATTGATATATAGATATATATATAACCTATATATATATATATATATGTATATATATATATATATATATTTATTTATTTATATGCATACATAGATATACAAACAGACACAGAGTAAACAAGCGGTAATAACCGGTTTATGCAAAAATAATCTTTAGTTTTCCAAGATAGGTAGGAAAAAAAGATGCATGGCAAAGATGTAATTTGCTAGAGAGCAAATCTGTGCAATATAGAGAGCTGTGTCAGTGTTATTATTATTACACGGTGGTTTTATTCATTGAATCCTTGAAACCATGGAATGATGATGATGGATGATGGAATGTTTCATGACTGGAGGAATGGAGGATATTAATATCGGATTTCCAACTTGTTGATTTTTGCCTGGTAAGATGAATGTTTAAAAGAAAGTAATTTTTCTCACTTAAATTAAACCATTCTGATCGTATTAAATAAGTTGCTCTGATCATATCATAACAGTCTGTTTCGCAGTAACTTTGTACAAAACATTAAAAAATTGCATGCAGTTGTAGTAGTTATGGCAGCCGCAGAGTTTAATTAATATGTACAAAATTTAAAAATAAAAAATGACCAACAATTAGAATTACAAAATAAAAATAATTTCTACTTCAACAGGTTTGATGCCATTTTAATTTATAATTGATATTTTTTAAAAATTCACGCTAACTATACCCGAGACAAAAAACAAGAATGAATTCATATTATTTAATTCATACAAACATTTATTTTCTACCTTTAAACAAGTAACACTTCAATGAGTTCAATATTACGTTCGCAATAAATACATTGTAGAAATATTTGTATTTAAGCTTATTACTTTCGATCGTGAAATGTCTGGTCGGAACTGATTTAAAGACGTCATAATCTGGAACACCGTACACCTTACATTGGCAAAGTTTCAGTGAAATCACGAATCTGCTGGTAGAGTTAAACGAAAGTCGTAACGTAAGGCGATCATTCGGAGACAACTGCACATATATCGAAATATTGAGTTGTTTTTTGTAATTTGTAAACCTAACTGGGCTTTATTTCACACAAAAAAACTTTCTTAATGTTACCTTAAACATGCAAACAAGCACAGACAGAAACGCAGGCAACTAATTAAAGTGTCTGTGCGGAAGGCTAAACACACGCAAATGACTTTTAGAACTTTGGAAAAATTTTTTTAATTAAAATTATTGTGATTGTAAAAAAACTTATAATTATATGTATTTATATTATTATACTTAGCTAATGTTGTCGTTGCTTACTGTTATTTTTTGAGTTGTTATTCTTATGATTACGTCTTTGTTCATCTTATTTACATTCTTTTCACTCTTATTATTATTAATAATTTGTTGTTTATTATTATTTATTATTATTATTTATTAGTAATAATACAAAAGCAGACTTCAACTTTATTGTCCTTGAGTCTCGAAGAAATTCAATGGAATCATAAGCCATCGTGAAACTATTCATCTACCGATAGGTTGTCGATATCTTTATATCAAAAATATTTGAATGAAAAGGTACATAGATACATACATACATACATACAAACATAAGCACACAAACATACACACATACATACATACACACACACACATACATACATACATAATACATACATACATACACACACTCATACATACATACATACATACACACACACAAACATACACACATACATACATACATACATACATACACACACACACATACATACATATTTATATACAACACATACAAACATACATGCATACATCATTATCTTGTTCATGATTTATGTTGGCTCCGTCAAACGACTCCTATTCTTTACAATACTTTCATTTTGCAGTGGCAATAGTTGTATTAATATTAGTGGTAGTAGTAGTAGCAGTTGTGCTAGTAGTATTTGTAGTCGTAGTAGTAGTAGTAATAGCGACAGCAGCATTATTTGCAATAGTAGTAGCTTTATTGAATCGTATTTGTAGTAGTTATAGTAGCAGTGATAAAAGTAGTGATAGAAGTAGTAGTAGTGTAGTAGTATTGGTAGTAGTAGTGGTAATTGTAGTAGTAGTGGTAGTAGCAGTAGTAGTAGTAGTAGTATTAGTAGCAGTAGTAGTAATCATGGTAACAGTAGTAGTACTAGTTAGGGTATTAGTATTAATAGGTACTAGCATAGGCCACCGTGTGTCTAGCACAACGAAAGAAAAAGTTAAACATTCAAAGTATGTTTGGCAAATAAGTAGCCGAGCTGCAGGCTTTCAAAATTAACTCAACGATTTTTATTTTTACGAAATTCGACTTTTAGTTCTTGAGTTAAAATCATGGATGTATATATATATATATATATATATATATATATATATATATATATATATATATATATATATATATATATATATACATGGTTAAAATCAACAAGGCAATTTGGTGTTTTGAATTAACCGAGAAATATTTTTTAAAGACAAATTTTTAAATAGAATTACCACATAGTCCCGATTGAAATATTCATCTAAAATAAGTTTTCAATAAGTATAATAATGTCAGTATGATTAAATGGTATACGCATTCAGACGAGTAAAAATGTTTTTAATTAAAAAATATTGAAATTTCATTGAATAATATAGAATTGATATTGAGGTAAATCGCTAAAATAAATTTTTAATATATTATGTAGAATTGACGTATGTGTAAATCAATTACATAGTTTAAATTTGTAATCATTGGAATTAATAAATTACTGACGAGAATAAAATATGGATGTAAAGTTTTTAAGAAAATGTCTTTATAACTGCTATTTAATGGCTTGGCTACGAAAAATTATTATTAAATTTTTAAAAAATGATTTAACTTTATATTATAAATAGGTTGTAAGTTAGCTTACAAACTTCTCTAAATAGAGTTATATGAACTCGTTTAGTGATAATAAAATGTTTCATTTTTGAATTTTAGTTTTTTATGTTTAATTCATTATTTAAAAATTTATAATTTATGAAAAAATTGAAAACATTATCATATAAAAAAAATTGAAAAACCACAAAAGCATCTGAACAACTGAGTCGGACTATACCATTCGAGATATAATCATGGCAAACACTACACCTACAAAAGATTTGAGGAATAATTCTTCATTAAAAATTTGGATAAAATTGTTTTATAATAATAATAATAATAATATATCACTATAAAATCACTATAAATAATTCATAATTCAAAAATTCAACAAGACGAGAAAACCAACCGATGATGCTTGTAGCCCAAGATATTTTTACAGCCAGGCCCTCACCCTGAATAAACCATGAAAATGAATAAGATGCTAATTTCCTTATTATTTAATATTTAAATAATGTTTTAACATTTATTTTATAAAAATTAATCATATTCATAGTTAAAAATGACTGAGTTGATGTTTTAATACTGCAGAGATGTTGGTTTGGTTCGATAATTTCAAACAACTCAATGTTTTGTTAGGCTTACCCTATTTGTCGTCGTTGCAACAGGATTTGTAGTTGATTTCGGTGTGGATTTAGCAGTTGAAGTTGATTTGATAGTTGGAGTTGTTGAAACACTAGTTGTTGCAGTTGTTGAATCTGTAGATGCAGAAGTTGATTCAGTTGTTGATTCGGTGACTGCAGTTGTTGATTCGGTGACTGCAGTTGTTGATTCGGTGACTGCAGTCGTTGATTCGGTGGATGCAGTTGTTGACTCGGTGGCTGCAGTCGTTGATTCGGTGGCTGCAGTCGTTGATTCGGTGGCTGCAGTCGTTGATTCGGTGGCTGCAGTCGTTGATTCTGTAGCTGCAGTAGTTGATTCGGTGGCTGCAGTTGTTGATTCGGTGATTGCAGTTGTTGATTCGGTGGCTGCAGTCGTTGATTCGGTGGCTGCAGTCGTTGATTCGGTGGCTGCAGTCGTTGATTCTGTAGCTGCAGTAGTTGATTCGGTGGCTGCAGTCGTTGATTCGGTGGCTGCAGTCGTTGATTCAGTGGCTGCAGTTGTTGATTCGGTGATTGCAGTTGTTGATTCGGTGGCTGCAGTAGTTGATTCGGTGGCTGCAGTCGTTGATTCGGTGGCTGCAGTCGTTGATTCTGTAGCTGCAGTCGTTGATTCGGTGGCTGCAGTCGTTGATTCGGTGGCTGCAGTCGTTGATTCGGTGGCTGCAGTCGTTGATTCAGTGGCTGCAGTTGTTGATTCGGTGATTGCAGTTGTTGATTCGGTGGCTGCAGTCGTTGATTCGGTGGCTGCAGTCGTTGATTCAGTGGCTGCAGTTGTTGATTCGGTGATTGCAGTTGTTGATTCGGTGGCTGCAGTAGTTGATTCGGTGGCTGCAGTCGTTGATTCGGTGGCTGCAGTCGTTGATTCTGTAGCTGCAGTCGTTGATTCGGTGGCTGCAGTCGTTGATTCGGTGGCTGCAGTCGTTGATTCGGTGGCTGCAGTCGTAGATTCGGTGGCTGCAGTCGTTGATTCGGTGGCTGCAGTTGTTGATTCGGTGGCTGCAGTTGTTGATTCGGTGGCTGCAGTTGTTGATTCAGTGACTGCAGTCGTTGATTCTGTAGCTGCAGTAGTTGATTCGGTGGCTGCAGTTGTTGATTCGGTGATTGCAGTTGTTGATTCGGTGGCTGCAGTCGTTGATTCGGTGGCTGCAGTCGTTGATTCGGTGGCTGCAGTCGTTGATTCTGTAGCTGCAGTAGTTGATTCGGTGGCTGCAGTCGTTGATTCGGTGGCTGCAGTCGTTGATTCGGTGGCTGCAGTCGTTGATTCGGTGGCTGTAGTCGTTGATTCGGTGGCTGCAGTTGTTGATTCAGCTTTTGTATCATTTCCGGAATTTGGAACTTGTCTCTTAACTAGAACTTTCATATTTTTTGAGCCAACGCCGTTACTTCGTACAATGTAGGAAACGTTTGTTGTCCAATATTTGTCAGAAAAAAAGACCACAGATGACCTAATTTAACAGATTTTTCACAAATATTAAATTTCGAATATTTTTATAATATTAATTAATTAATTAATGCCGAAACCTAAAAATAACTTTTCCAATGAAGTTTTTTGGACTCCACGTGAGGAATGCTTGAGAGATGTCTATGGGAGCGTCGTTGGTTACAGCAGTGCGACCCTGAAAAAATAAGATAAAACTTTTTTTGATCTGAAAATTCAATCATTTTTCAGTTTTTACACATTATACACATAGAAAAAAATCAATAATAAGTATATTGTGAGTGTATACTTTTACTTGGTACGTTTTAAAAAGATTAGGGATATGGTCAATTATACAATTTTTAAGATTTATAAATTTAGTTTGAGACTTACGCATAAATATTTCGTATTTTCATCAAGACTTGTAAACTTGCCAACACGATTCTCTGTTGAATCGAATCCCTCAATTATGAAACCTTTGAAGTTCTTTGAACTCTTCAAAGAAACTACATTGTGGGTAATTCCAGATTCAAAACTTATAATTATTAATAGATTTATTTCGAAGTCACAAAACCTACTAAAATAAAGATAAAAACAACGTACCTTGGTATAGGTTGTGTTTTTCTCTGTGAATGATTATCTTATACGGAGGCTTAGAGTCCTGGAGATTCATGCCGACGTAATAGAGATTCGCGTTCATGCAGGTTTGCGTTGGAGGTTCTTTCGTAAAACACGCCATCTCCATTAATTGTAGGAGCAGCGCAATGCTAATTAGTACTAGAACTTTCATTTCGAACGTCTGGTTCTGGCTGCGGTTGTAGAATCAGTAAAAAAACTTAGTTGAAGTTTTCTCCCAAACTATGTTTGTGACCGCTATTTATACTCTCAAATTTATTCAATTTTTTTTATAATATACGTATAAATGATATAAAGATGTTTATGTTTATACATACATACATATATACACGCATAGACACACACAACAAACGCAAACACACACACACACACACACACACACACACACATATATATATATATATATATATATATATATACATATTTGTAGAGATTCCAGTATAAATAGTCATCTATACATATATATATATATCGTAATTTTTTTTCTTATTAATTTTCTTCTTAGATAAAACTTCAGTGCTCTTCAAGTAGCGACTGTCAAGTTTGTTCATGTCGAGGATACAGTGCAATTGAACGTTATCTGATGATTGCACAACAGGAAATGGTCTTGAAACTCTCCCCTCCACACTTCACGTTGTAACCATAAATCCACACGTCAACTTGAACGAACACTTCAATTTGAAATTAGACTGCTATTCCTATTTCCTCCTCGTCTTCTTATCGAATTAATTAATTCATTTTGAGGCTTGGTGAAGCTCAGTCTATTTGCTGTCTATTCCACAAAATGAATAACAATTTATTATTTTTCTGTATATGTCTAAGGGTTATAGCTAGCTGTCCAAATGTTATTAATGTGGCGGGATGGTGGTGAAATGAACCCAACAACAGGTGTGAAGTTTTAAAATATTCAAGATGAAACGTTGTCGTTAAAAGACAATTGAATGTAAAGAAAAATTTAGCCGAATGAAGAGATCAAAGTGAATAAGGATCTTGAAAACGGGCGTTGTTCCTAATGAAATTTCAATGACTGAAATAATTGAGATTTAAGTGCGCTTAATAAATTTTTACGTAGCAGTATTATTAATAAGTTCTTGACTTGAAATTATGGATACACTCATGTTAATGGTTCAATATATTTTTTAATGATCACAAAATTATTTTTGCAGTTTTATTAAAAGTTCGGTTTTTATTGTTATTTCAATTATGTTGGTTATGTATTCAATTCTTTCTGAAATGCTGGTGACCTATAGTATAAATTATATTAATTATAGCATTTCACCTTTAAAAATGCAGTCTTACAACTTGACAAACTGAAATACGATTTCGAAATATTTGATAAAAATTAATGTTAATGGAAATTTTTGTAAAGATACGTAAGCACACATTCATACACATTGAAGAATTTGAACACTTAACGTCATAAGACACGCGCATACTTTTACACATTCACACATACACCATACGTATACTCTGATGAATTACATGTACTATTAAACAGGATTAAATTAAATTATTGCTGAGATATGATAATTTAAGATTCTGAATATACGGTATAAGAAAGTTCGTAACTGAAACCCTGATTCCAAAATCAACTATCAGTAAATATCGCTTGACAGGCTTGGCCCTTATTTTCCTATTTAAGTCTTGTTAATCCTTAAATAAAATCCTTAATGGGTAACAGAACACGCTCTAATTAGAAAAAAGAATTTAAAAGCTATTAAACTGTTTTGTATGAAATTAACCATTTGAGAAGAATTTATCAAAATTTAATTTAAAAAAATAAAACTGCGATTACCTGATTATCTGTTGAAAGAATAATCGGAAAATCATCAATAAAAAAACTTAAATGACAAAATTAAATGAATGTTAACAAAAACATCGTATCTATTTTAAATTAGAAAATAAGTTTATACGATGATGGCTTACAAATCAACACAACAAAACGTTGTAAAGAGAGAGAAAATGTTTTGAAATTTTTAAAATATATGTATATATATAATATCCAGCTGCTTTTAAACAATAAAATTTATTATAAATCCACAAAGAGACGGATAAATCAAACACAGATATATTGAAGCCCGACACACACCAACCAGTACAGAGAAATTTTTTAAAATTTGGTAGATAAATCAATGAACATACATGAAACTTTCATATCATATACATATCAATAATATTTGTGCTAATTATAAACGCCCTCAAACACTCACACACACACAAACACACCACACACACACACACACACAAACACACCACACACACACACACACACACACAAACACACCACACACACACACACAAACACACACAGCTATACATATTTAAACAGGCATGCAAATTCCATAAAATACTTCAAAAGCAACTGTAGTTTAAAATCATTGCTCCTCTTATTGTTTCAGATAATGCTGGATAAATTGGAAAAAAACATAGACTTCAGATTGCCAAAACATATTTTTGATTTAAAAATAAACTTCAAATAAATGAATAAAACATTAATGCATACATAACATAATATTAAATATTTAACAATATATATATATATATATATATATATATATATATATATATATAAGTGTATGTGTGTTTATGTGTGTGTGTTTGTGTGAATTAATTTCTAGTTGCTTTTCTAAACCACTAATATTGAATTTTATTTCGCAATGTTATCAAAAAAATAACGGAAAAGCACAAACATACACATTAATAAAGAGAAATGTCTAAAAAACTTTGTGAGACAGAATTGTGACGCCAAATAGCCAAAAATGGTGCCAACAATTAAAATGAAACTTCGTCTTCGTTTTTTGGAGATACGAATTAAAATCTGACGACTGCAGTGTGTTTTTTTTGTAAGATATCCACTGCCTGAGTTGCCCACAATTAACCATCAGAAACCAACTCATCGAAATAAGTCATCCGGATATCAAAGAATCGATGTAAAATAGTTGGGTACAGTGGCAGATCTTTGAGTTTGTCGGGAATCCATAGCCCTCGCCGTCCAATTTGCCTAGATCCAGCAGTGGTTGGGCATCATCCGGTTTTACTTAACTCCCCCGTTTTTGTAGTTCTAGATGAAAGGGTGAACTCCAAAAGAAAAAAAATTAAATGCACGTACACGCATAAACTTGCATACTTTAATAAAATTCTTTCAAAATAATTAATGGGCACTTGAAATGCTGAAGTGATGAAAGGTTAAATTTTCCCCTCTTGTCGGTAAGATGCATCTAATTATTATTACTATTATTATTTTATCACGTCAATGATTTTTTTATTAATAATTTATTATGTTATTAAGTTGTTGAATGGTTAATAATTCTTTTAAAGTTAAATTTTTACCAAAAAAACCCACTTTTAAAAATTCCTAATAAAATATTCCATGCTCGTGTTATATCTCAACGGGTTGTCAAGTTATTTAAATCATTGAAATTATTTCAATTCATTTCATATTTCCACTATTTCTCTATATTTATTTGAATAACTTGAGCTATTTGTTTTAACTTTTGTAGTTATAGTGTCCGTTCTAGACAACGTTGACTGGGGGAATTTGAAATTTGACGGCGGTTCAAAAACCGCCAAATTTTTGCTAGTGGGTCCCGTAGTTATAACACGAGTTAATATCATGATTTATGATTTTCTCGTAATGAATTAGCACACAAACATCACTGATACGCAACCCACGCATTCGAGTCGTACTGATTATTTTACTCATCATATGCAAAACAATCCTAAAAAACAATATGCCAGACATTCCTTTGCATTCCTCTCTTCATAAATTTGAGCACGGATGCAACACACACACACGAATATATATATATATATATATATACACATATATATATATATACATATATATATATATACATGTACTTGATTCTTTATTAGATCATTCGTCAAGAGTCCAACTAGTTTTTAGGATACCTTATCAAGTAATAATTCCTCGGAAATACAAATATTCGGTGAGATAATTTTGTGTGTCTCTCTCTTTGTGTGAATCTCTTTGTGTGTAGGCGAGTTCTCAAAACCACAACATTTTAATGAGTGGTGATCAAGTTCGAAAACAAGCAAAATCTATCTATTTTAAAATGAGAATGAATATTTTGCATGCAAGTTTGTTCAGTGTTACTTTCTGGTCGTGCTGTTGTGGTCCTTTCTACGATATTTCAATTCTCTATAATGAAGTGGCAAAGCTTATAAATATGCGGGCTCTGACGAGAGGGGGTAGAGTGTGTCATTTAGCATAGGCCGGCCTCTGAGGTCCATGGGCTTCTCTTATAAATTGATGACCTTTTTTAGAACTAGCTCATACATGCTCTGTACCTATGTGGATTAATATTATTGGAAAGCATTAACTTCTTATTAATAACGTTTTATTGTTTAATTATTATTATATTAGAAATTATATTAAATAAATAGCGATTAATTCAATTTTTAAAATTTTAAAACTTTTTAATGTCAGATTTTCATTGTGGCAAAAAAATTTTTTAATTTGAATGATCTCTTCTCTGAAGAGTGCCGGCGTATTTTATTATATTTGCATATTCTAATTTTATGGTAACGGTAAGTTGTTCGTTCGTTATTCAAGTGTGCAGTCTACACTACTGTAGACTGTACAATTTTCTGATGAAATCTCGCTGCTGAAATCAGCTTTAGTTATATTAAATAAGTGAACATTTATATAAACTAAAAAATAAAAAAATAAAACATTATACTTATTAGGTGAAAATAAACTAACATTTCAGTATTCATTAATATGATTAATCAAATCTGCATGGTCTAATCAAAATGAGAGCAAAAATTAAATTTTAAAAATGTCTTTAATAAGGAGTTTGTTGATTAATAATAAAATGAATGTTTTTTAAGCGATGACGCTCTGGGTCACCATCGACCCGTGTGTCTGTCAAATATGTTAGGCAATTAAGTGTTAAATGTTTTGCAATCCTTGTAGTATTTTTAAATGAAGTTTGTCGGAGAGATTTTGAACATTGCCTCCACGTGTTAGATGTACGTTGTCATCCTCACCACTACAGCAGAAACTAAAAATTGTATAAAAAATTTTTAAAATGTTATCGTTATATTCTTGATAAAGAGTTTATTTCAGTGCTATTATATAAAATTAAACAATTTGTTATAATGAAAACTTATGAAAATAAAAAAATTTCAAGTGTCACATGTTGTTATGTTCTTACTAGAAGCAGTGCAGGCTTAAACACCACAGCGCTGCTTAATCTCTGAAAAAAAAATATTTTCAATAATAATTTAAAAATTATTTGAAAATTTTAATTTAATTGCGATAGTCTATTTAAATTTGTAATGATGGCTATAAAATGAAATGATGAAATTAGTTGCAATGAAGCTTTACGTTATAGTGATGAGATGAAGAATATTACATGACAGATGACGATAAAACTGCTCAGCGCTTACGAACACGAATGTAGCGATACTTATAATGGGCTTTAAAATTACATAAAATAGAAAACTCTTTAAATTAAAAATTCACGTATGGACTCAATTCCATTGTTGTCACAGCATACTGTCAAGTGAAATGATCATCTGTGGTAGCCTGGGGTTTTGAAGTTGCGATCGCTACCACTGGAGTTGTAGTTTTAGTTGTTATTTTTGTGGTCAAAGTTGCAATCGGTGGAGACTTAGTAGTTTTCATTGAAGCTGTGGTTAATTCGATTATTTTTACCGTATATTTGAATTGCCGCATTAACTCGTGTGGATGCTCTAATTTAATTTTTACACAACAAGACAAGCAAAATCGAACGAAGTGAATATATTTTTAAATCAACATCTAGTGTTAAAAAAACTTGTTAGACACATAAAATTAAGTCTTAACATTAAACAAATTTTGATCACTTGTTATAATGTTCATTATTTCATTACAATGGGTCAATTTTTAAGTTTTTTTGGCTACTGCTCTGCCGTCAATGTGTATACTTCAACAAAATATTATTTTTTACACAAACAAGTTTTAAAAATTTTAAGTTTGTAGTGACATAAATCAACATAAGAAAAAATTACAATGCTGAATAATATGAAAGTTATACAAATATAATCATTGATTATGAATATGTTTCTTAAATAAACATTTGGTTTTTTAGGAGTTTATAAGCATGAAAGGCGAGTCAAAACTCTCCAACTTAGTAATATGTTGGCAAGGTGGCAATGCCGTAACAAATAGCAACAGACAGCTGGAAGGTGATGAAGAAGTAACAAGTTACGAAGATCGTCTTCAAGATGGATTTCTTAAATTTTATAACAAAAATTAATTGTAATGCAAGTTTGAAATTTAAAATATTTTTTGAGAAAAATTCAACAAAATAAAAATGCGTATGTAAATAAAACACATAAATGAAGTTAATCTATATCATTCAAAGTTTACATTTTATCAAAAAAAATTAATGAAAATAAAGAAAACTTTGAAATAAAAATGACGAACCATGTCCGCTTTCTGTCTGCCAAATTTTCTCATCTCCATCTCTTGCTCTTCACTCAGCTTCAATTCTAAAAATTATTTTCCAACATAACTCAGCTACACACAGTTTTAACAAATAATATCAAAAGTTTCGAAAAATTAATTAATTAAAAATTACTTATTTAAACTAAAAATTAAATCGTAGATTTTATTCTAAAATGGTATTCAAAGAATGAAATTGAAAATGAAGACATACGTGGAGCTGAGTTGAGAAATCTCTCATGGGCACTGAGAATGATGTCCATAAGGACGTAGAAGCAGATGACAGCGATGCACGACCAAATAGGCCAGTCTCCAATAAAGTTCGAGTACAAGTCAGTGAAGAAGGACAACAAGATCATTGCCGCTGAAAAAATGAAAAGTTAAATTAAATTACATTTTCACTTATTGGATACCAAAAATATAAATGGCAATCTTGGCGAACATCTATCTATGGGTGTTTTAGCTCGAATTTTTGGGATTCAGATTCAGGTTCCTTCAAACTAACGGCCGGGTCCGGACGATACAAAATGGGATTGGAAAATATTGAGGTGGTCATGTCATGGTTGAATGTAGTGAGTGATTAAAAACATTCCTAAATTTTAGATTTAGTAAAACTATCTAATTTTTAATAGACGAAATGTTTTGTTATTAAAAAATAAATTGATTCTATCAGCCTCTACAAGAACGTACCAGCCAACATCAATGAAAAGTCTCCAGTCAAATAGTGGAAGGTCTCATAAAGCCACCACCAGCTCGCATGCTCTTTTCTTTTCATTCCCGCCAAAAATTCCTTCAACAACAAAATGTGAGTAATTTTTTAAAATACCTATATCATTTCCATGAAAAATAAACCGTCCAATAATTTTGAATACTTTTAAAAATGATTATTGTTAAAAAAAATTAAGCATTCATTAACAAATGACTAACATGAATGAACAAGAAAATGACCAAAGCAATGAACATGGCACTGTAAGCCACAGTGTAACACGAGAAATAGGTCTGTACGATGTCAGTTGGTCATTTGGGGAATTTAGAAATAATGGATTAGTAGTCAATGATTGTAAACGTTTAGGAAATAATTTAAAATACAACATTAGTTAATAATTGTCATCCTTATTTTTAAATTTTGGTAAAAAATTTGTTTTACTAACCCAAAAATTAAATGAATAGCTGCGAAAGTTTTGGTAGATGAAGATGAGGAATGAGATGAGTGTGAGGAAGAGGCAGGCGAGCAACAACCCGTAATAGACCTAAAACATTTTATTGAGTGTTAATTTTAAAAAATATAACTTAATAAAAAACCTAAAATAAAATCGCATAATCTTTAGCGTTGATCAATAAAGCTCTGTGAAAATCATCAAAAAAAGAAGAAGCGAAAAATTGTAATTAAGTCTAATATTAACAATTATTCAAATGAAAATCAGTATAATTACATAATGATACTTAGGATATAAAAAAAAACTTAGAAACTCACAAAGATCCAGCAAGGTTTGCCACAAATTTGTGCACCTGGCCACACCGATTTGCAGTATCTGTTAACGAGGACAGAGGTGCTGGCGAAAACGAACCACGCAAGAACCAACAGGATACCTAACATTCAATTTTTTTCATTCATGCTTCAGTTTGTCAGCGTTCAATAGATTTGAATATTTTGAGACATTTTAGAATTTTAGAGGTATATTGACGCAGCAGATTATGAAATGCTTACATCGTAGATTCAAGTTACTTTATAAATTTTTCTAAATTAATTTGCCAAAATTTGAGAATGTTTCTTCGATAGTTAATAGAATGCAATGAGATTGAGTAAAATTGCAAAAAAATATTACAAACAGATTGAACAATAGAGACAAACACACATTATCGTGAATACAATAATCAGTATAAGAACTAATTAAACAACCCAAGGAACAAACACAAAAACAGACCATGAGCCTTCATCATTCTACTTCTCTTCTCGTCAAACACTGGCGAAACAGTGGTAGGTTCAACCATATCATCTACAGCAGAATCATCGAGGGAGTCGGCTCGTTTCTTGAAAGGTCTGTTCATTGAATAATCAAACTGGCAGTAGAGTCTGTTGCCCATGAAACTATCGTATATGTAATTTGCATCCATGCACTGTGGTGGCACCTGCACGGTGGAAAAGTTTGGAAAAGTGATTTGGTGTCATTGTGATGGGGAAGGTCTTGAATTTTGTTTTTTGTTCTAATGCCCTTTCGAATGAAGAAAATTTATTAAATTTTATTATCGTTATTTTGAATGAGGATTCTTGAGTGTAACCGATTCGAAATTGCGTCAATTGTAAAAATTCAACACATTTTAAAAACGGTTCGTAGCAATGTGTTAATCAGATAATATTGACGGTGTCCAAATTTACGCATTTTGAAGAAAAAGTAGCGGTAATTTAAAGGAAAATTACAAGTTAATGAGTGATTATTACCCACAAAGTAACAAAAAAGCGCATTACAAAAAAACTTTGAATTAAAATTTTTGATTAAACATCTCAACTTATTTGACTGCTTTTGATGGTTTAACCGCGCCCCGAAACATTTATGCAGTTAGTATGTTAGAACCAGTTTCAAATATTAAAGAACGTAACCTTTTTGACTGGAGAGCTAATTAAATATTAAACGGCTGTCATGTAAAATGAAGAGCTAAATGGGATTCCATCGCCCTAGCTACCTCGTCAATCAATCTAATCTAGTTAATTTTCCAACGCACATGTTGCTTTTTGTATCATTTGAAATCTTTTTATAAAAATGTTTTGGACAAAATACGCATAGCTAAAAGTGTGACAACAAAATTTCTTACTTAATATAAACACGTAAATAAATTAACTATTTTTTTTATAAAAAAAAAAATTATCGAAATTGAGAAACTCTTACAGGCTCGTCACTGGCAAGAGAGATTTGAACCTTCAACCTGGCGTTGTAGCATATCTGTTTGGGCTGCAAGCAATGCAAAAAAATATAATATGCGTGTGGCAGAATAATGTTGTTTTTCAATTAAAAAACTTTTTTAAATTATTTAATAACTCACGTTCGTTTGCAAATATTCATTAAATGTAATTTCAATTTAAAAAAACTAATTAATAATCAAGTAGTCTTATAAACCAAATTCTGCGTTATAAATGCTGTCTCGGTAACACAATTTTTCCATCAACTTATCAACTATGTAGCATTTTAATCAAAATTGATCTGCATCATTTTTTTTTCCAAAAAATCGATTGGAAGCAATAATTGTTTTAAATAAGAAAGGTTAAAATATTTTCTTATCAACAAAGGATTGAAAAATGTCATGAATAGCCGAGCACAAACAACCAACCGGAGTGTTGTACCAGGTGGTCGTGTATCGCCTGGTGGTCATGGTGGTGGTTGTGTAGGGCATGTATCTTGTAGTAGTTGTCAGTGTCTGCGTCTGTCTCGTGGTTGTTGGGTTCACTGGTGGGTTGCTATTTGCATACTTACGGTCCGTTCTCACTCTCCAAAATGTTGAATAGGATTGAACAACAGTTGCTCTGTAGATTTTGTCAAGTTTAAAAATAATATCTATTCAATTTAATTTGCTACTCTTATGTTTATTGTTTTTTATTTGAATCATAATTATTTGGAAATAATATTTACTAAAAAATCAATGTTTAACATTTATTTTTGAATGCCTTTCATTTAAATACAAAATAGTTTCTAAGGTTACATGAAATAAAAATATCCAGTGTATCCATTAGGATTCCAAGTCAATGTGCGAGTATACGTCTTCGTTTTACTAGAGTGTGTAGCTGCTGTTTTCTGTTTTTATAAATATGTATGGCTATTGTTACAAAACTTTTTTTTAATTTTCTTTTAGTTTACATTTACACCAGTTTATGTAATTACGTGTAATTCGTGTAAATCACTATAGCCGCTATCATAAAGTTGAGAAATTGTAGGCATAAAAATCTAACACTGCAAATAAGTTGGGTGTTACTCGGGAGTGTATCTTCGAAACGGCCCACTATGACGTTGCCGTCCGTGAATGCGGAGATTATGAAACCTTCGTAAGTTCTATTTGAACCAGGACTGCCAATTGTAACTGCGCGTTTTGTGAAAAGCGTTAAAATTAAGAATTTGATTGTTACAATGAAGCAGCTATAACTTATTTTTTAAAAATATTTTCATAATTAAAAATTTATAGCTAAAAAAATTCATAAAAGTTAAAAAATTTATAAACAAGTTTAAACGGTTTTTGAAATAATTTTCAATCATCAGTAGTAATTTTTACAACCAGTGTATGAGTAAGGATCGTTAGAAGTTGCAGTGATTGAAAATGGAGATAGGCTGTCCTGAAATTCTGCATTATGGTTAGGTTTCTGACTGCTGCAAGTATCTGGAGGGGCTCCAGTGGGGTAGGCCAGCAGATGGGATGCCAACTGCACCAACACAAACACTATGCTTAACTTTATCACTTCCATAATTTTTTAATTGGAAGATTGAAATCTTCTTTTTGCAACCGTTCAATCTTCTTCTCTGGTTTATAAATTCTGTTCAAACCAACTGATGATAAAGGTTAAATTTTATTCGTTTTAAATGCTCAGAGAATGAGAGCTTAGCTGCCGTGAAGTAACGTTTTAGTAGCTATTGTTCTGGTGTTTCAGTATGTCCTGCAGTTTGAAGCACGATTGAGCTCAACAATGCTTCAAGACGAAGCTGTTTGCTCCATATTGAACAATGTGTTAATTCAAGTTTTAAAATTGATTGTAGCAAAGTATAGCAAGTTATTAATGTCGTGTTGCCTGTGTAACTTCACCATACATTATAAAAATAATTGCTACTTGGTCTTGTGCTGTTTGTGTTGTGTTAATCATATTCAGTCATCCATACTTACGTGCGTGATTCATTGACAATCCATGCATAACATTGCTGTGTGTCGTTTTTGTAGCTGTTATGTTATGGGAGCAGCAGTTGTAGTTGCTGTTGTAGCAGCAGTTGTAGTTGCTATTGTATGTGTGTTTTCGTAACAGTAATTTTTACATCGTTAAAAAATTTCTGTCTATTAATTTTTTTCTTAAAAAATCACTTTGATTGCAATGGTGATGCAATTTACTTATTTAGTCTAAATTCAAATTATTTAAAAAGATCATAATAATATTATAACACGTTGAAAACCTCTAGTGTAAAAAATTAAATCGACTTTAGCTCAACATACGAACTGTTTAATGATTGGAAAACATTGCATCACCATAAATTATAGAAAGCATACAAATTGCATACAAATATATATCAAACAATTTGATGGGACTGCGTAGAAGAAAGTGCAACTTTGCAGCAAATGGTTATAGAATATAGACACATGCAAGGCAGCGAACTAAGCCTTGCACGTCCAAATTTAACAAAAATATCATTAGTCGTGATCAGGTGTTTCTCATTTAAGAAACTGCTCGATGAATACTCAACTCATTATAAACTCTGATGACAAATTTTTTGGACTGACATAATTATAATTATCTAAAAATAAAATGACATCACACTTTTAAAACGAACAATATTTCTTGGACAAAGAATAATATGGTATTGGTAAGTGACGAAATAAACATTTAATTTCACTCTTTAGCTAAAATGTATTTTTAAAAATTTTTGCGAACGAATATTCAACCAAATATTTCAACAAATTAATAAGTGTAACAAAACTATTATACTAAAAACAGTAATTAATTTTTATGTATGTAAATCAACTACAACTGCTGCTGCCATAATCATCGCCTTCTTCTATATCATTCCACTAGTTTTGTTAAGTATTTATATAAATAATCATGTGATATATATAATCATATAATATAAATAATCATATGTATTTAGACAAATAACGTTTATAATTATATTTATTTATACTTATACACATCCAGCAACTTTCAACCCACATACTCTATAATATTTAATATTTTTATATAGGTACAACTATAGTACGAGTTATGATTTAGTACATTTTTGGATACATGAAAATGTTTTTCATGTTATTTGATAATAGTAGAGTAATTAATATTTTGTGTAGCATCAAAGAGGATATGGAAAGCTGGAATAAAGCTGGAATTCACTGGCATACAACTGATTGTAGCAAACAAACAAACAAACATACAGACAGACAAACAAACAATCACACAAACAAACATACAAACGAATGAACCTATGTGTATAATATAGCATATGTATGCAGTGCTTTCTTCAGTTTATTTAGGAGGAATTTTGTTGAAGTTACACGGGCATTATTAGAATAATACAAATGTTTGCATTTGCATCTGAATAATTTCAAATCCATCTTCACGTATGGTACCTACCTAATCATTTGCCTTAGTTTGGTTCTAAAATTTACACATGTATATGTATACAATCAACCAAAAATTGAACATGACAAGCAAAAAAATGTCATTTAAGTAGTGTTTTATAAATACAGTTATTTTAAAAAAAGTGTCCATCATTTAGAAATGTAGGTGACCTTGCCTTATCAAGATTTTTTCCACTAAATTAAGGTGTGTAAAAATCTGCAGAAATTTAACAATTTTTTCTATAAATAATAATGATGAAGCAAGCCATATGTTATATACACCCGCATGCAATCTTGACTAACAGCACATCCTTTAAAACACTTTGAAAATTTCTCGGGTATTTTATGGCTCGGTTTGGTTCTGTATGTATGTATCTGTAAACTTATCTTGTTGATTAATTTCAGTACAGTTTACATGCATAGAGGTTATTTTCAATTTCTTAAACCTTTAAAGTTAACTTTTAAACTTCTAAAACTTACACCAATTCTCAACTTTACGACAAAAAAGACATTTGACATTTAGAAAGATCGAACATGACACATTTCTGAAAAAAGTCTAATTTTTGCACGGTAATTTACTAAATTGAAAATTCTTTTACAAAAATTGCAGGCATGCTGGTTAACATAAACAACGTTCATACATACACTCACGTATACTTACATACATACATACACACATATATACATACATACATACATACATACATACATACATACATACATACATACATACATACATACATACATACATACATACATACATGCATACATACATACATACATTCATACATACATACATACATACATACATTTATACATACATACATATATATATAAACAAACATACATACATGCAAACATACATACAAAACTCATCAACATTAACGTTGCTGGAGTGTTTTCTTGATGTGCATGATGAAGATATGTTGGGATCGTGTTATGCATGCATGTTGTTCAGAGTTAAATATTTTCTTATTCAAATGTGTTATTATACATGTTTGTGTTTGTGTGTATATATGTGTGCGTGTGTGTGAGTGCGCGTGATTTTTTGAGTGTTGAATTTTTTTGTATATACTAATTAGTATGCTGTATGTGTGTGTGTAGGTTAATTTTTTTCTTTCAGTTGGATTTGTATGCTTTGTTGTAGGCACTTGCTGATGAAGATTCGTTTGTTCACATGTACACAACTGTACAACAAATGCCGTTTTTAATGTAAGTTGTGTACATATGTACAACATATGTACAAGTTAAAAATAGTTCACAAAGATGAAGTTATTGTACGTTCAATGTATTGTCTTAAAAATAACTCTTGGTATGTATACACGGTTGCATACGTTCATTCAAACATTGCTCAAAATATGCTTGTAATAATTTGTATGCCAAGTTAAATTGCTTGCTTCATATCTGCACCATAATACTGTTTACATGTTCATTCGTTCATGCATTCTCAAGCACTTGTATACATTCATCCATACGTAAAATTAAACAAAAATTATACGTACAATTTATTACCCATTTTTTCGTCTGATTATGCAAACCTGTATCCATTTAATCATATTTTTATTAATACAAATATTCGTTCCCTCATTCATCCATTCAATCATACGAGCATATTTTCATTCATCCGTTCATCCACCTACTCATCCATTCATCCATCAATCAATCTATCCATCCATCAATTCATCCATCCATCAATTCATTCATTCACCCTAGCATCCAACCAGCCAATGGAATATTTCAATTTTTTCTTAGCTCTAAACTCGCACGCAACGGCGTAACTAGATTAGAATTCCATAACATACACAGACTCCGAAACTGCATGTCATCTATATAATATCTATATATCTATATAATATATTCTCATGCACATATACAACTATATATACATATATATATATGAATATATATATATATATACATATATATATGTGTGTGTGTGTGTAATTTTGCGTATTATATATATATATATATATATATATAATATATTAGAAAAAATGATTACTGAAACAATATAAATATTTTATGTATATATATATATATATATATATATATATATATATGTCATGTCATATATATATATATATATATATATGTCATGTCATATATATATATATATATATATATATATATATATGTCATGTCATCTATATACATACACACATCATACATACACACACACACACACACACATATATATATATATATATATATATATATGTGTGTGTGTGTATTATATGTCAATATAATAAATGTATTTAATTATAGACATGACTTAAACTGACAAACTATAAATATTTTTATTATCATTTTACTTGTAATTATGGACATTAAAATTTATTAAAAAATATTAAAGAATTTACCAAACTATTATTATTATTATTTTGAAGGGCATAGTTTGAAAAAAGCAAAAAATAGATGGATATGTATATCCATGTATATCCAAATTATATACATGTACTTGAATATTATATAGGAAAGTGTGTGCAACGTAATAGGTCTATTTATTAAAAGATCCCATCAGCTTGCGTTCCAGAGAGCAGTAGAGAGAGATTGATGTTGTTGTTGTTGTAGTAGCTGAAGTTCAGTTGGAGGTACATCCTGCCTTTCTTCTTTTTCCTTTTTTTTCATTCAGTCACTCTCCGACGATTCGTTTGGTTTGCCTTTTTTCATATTTCAGAAAATTTTTCTGAATCCCAAAAGTTGAAAATTTTTTGAAAATTCAAGTTAATTTTTTTTATAAAGAAAAATCGTTAAGTTTTGTTATCTGAATTCATTCGAATTAATATTTCATCTGACGGTTTTCGGATTATTTCATATTTTTATATCAGAATGTTAAAATTCCTCTAATTTTTTTTTTATTTAATTGATTTGATCACTTGTTGTAAATTTAACTTGACCAAACCATTGCAAATATTTTCAGCTATTCTTTTTTGTCTGAACTTGTCGGAGAGCCAAAAAACTGAAGACCATGGTGCTAAGAGGAAGAATGGTTTGTTAGAATCTTTACATTTAGTTTGTTTAATCTTTGAAGATATATAATAGAATTTTTTCAAAATTCTGTTGCAATTTATGATATTTAAAAAAAAAACTTTTCACTAGCAGTCGTTTGTTTCCGGATATCATACGAGCAGAGCAGCTTCTGTTCCAGTCGGTTAGTTATTGTGTTGTTGGGGTATATTTTTCAGGACTATATTAAATTAAGCAACTGTTTTATATTGGGTTTGCTGTTTTGCACAAATATTTGCGTTCTATGGTTGTATAAAATTTATTGTATCTTCATATTATTACATCGGTACTTTCCCTTAATTTGTTCGATGGTTTTGTTGTTGTTTTTAAGTTTGTTGGACAGTTTATTAGATTTAGCTTTTCACATGAAATTTAGTATGATAACGCGTTGAAATGTTATTAACGCAACTTGCCTGCCACCGATCAGCTCAGTACGGAGGTGACTCGATAGATGTTGTCGTGCAGCCGGTTGTGCGCTCAAAGATGTTCAGCTTCGCTCCCAGGTCCTACTTGGATGCTGACCTCTACGCCAAGTCCAATATTCAGGACCAGCAGTTTCTAAGGGATGTCACCAGCAGAATGGTTCGTGTGAATGATATTTTTTTAGTTTTTCATAGTAAATGTTGTAATCATACTATTTTTAGATTGGTTTGAATGTTAAACTACAACGTGCTTTTGCTGAAAATATTTAAATGAAATCATTTTATTGACATGTTTTGTTGATTTCAGCCGACGGTGGGCTTGGAAACCAGACTGCCTCCAGCTCCAATAATTGTGGATCCAATGGTTTCCAGGGTGGGATACGTCTCAAGAGCATCCATCCCTCCCTCAGGAGCAACCATGGTTCACCAGGAGCACATTCACCATCACCATCGTGCACCATCCTACCATAGATCCCCGTTGGTGCATAGGCGTAGTGATGAGATGGATGCAGAGGTGCAGGCTTTCCTGGATTCTACCCCTCAGAGCAGGTTAGTCTCTCAACTATTGAAAATTGCATAAATATATTGAAATTATTGTTATAATATATCATGGTTTGTAAAAAACTAAATTACAGTTAAATACAAATTTACTTATTTATTATTACCTATAGGTACTCTTCCTACTTGCGTTCAAGAAGTTCCCCCCCATCATCCAGCTACCACCAGCAGCACTATCATCGCTACCAACCAACTTTTCACCCACCACCACCCACCTTCCCACCTTCATACTCCGTCCAACACCAGTACCGCCCCTCAACAATTGGATCGTCTGGATGGACTGCTTATGGAAGCTATTCTTCTGTAATTTAACCTCAAACTAATTTTAATTTAAAAAAAATTTTAATTTAAAATGAACATCGTTAACATTTATTTAATTCTCAATTTTAGTATATTTTAAATTATTTTATAAAATATGAACTGTAAAAACCTGTAGGATATCCCCTTGAGCCATTCAACATACGCCCCCTCGTACCACTTGTCGACACAGGTCAGTCACCCCTCTACCAACCAATCAACCATTTTCGCCTCTAACGTTTACAGGCCTTTGACTAATTATGTTAGTTGTCGAGGCGGTTTTAGTCTAGGTAGGTAGATAGATGGCTGGTTTTGTAGAGAGGATTAGTCGATAACAATATGTCGGTTGAATAATTTACTTTTAAAATTTTAATTTCAAACTTAGTTTGAGGAGTGAAAATATTTTTGGCTCACAAAAAGTTGTTTTATACAAATTTATTTCTATATAAAAATATAATCATGATTTAAAGAGCACGTTAACAATTTTAATTTAAAAATGTCAGACTCCAAGCATTCAAGTGACGACGTCGAGTCTTCAAAGCGGCCGACCATTTTCATACGTGTCACCGGTCAGCCACCACTACTCCTCTTCAAGTGCTCTTCAGTCGGTTCCTATTTCGATTGATTTGGCCAAAGCCAACAGACCAGCTGTGAGATTCACTAACTTTTACTTTATTGTTATAAATTGACAAAAAAACAAAAAAACAATGATTTTCCATGTATTAAATAATGAGTTGTGTATATTTTTCAATGAATTGGTGCAACTACGTACGTGGCAACAGCCGCTGCTCAGCTCGTACTCCGGCAGTAGTTACGTGTCATCAGGTCTGCCGCCCTCCTCATCTTCCTCTTCAGCATCAACCTACACGCCTAGATCTCGTTATGACGCAAGATCCTACGATCTGCCCAAGTCTTCATCGGCCTCAAGAGCGAGATCATCCTCCATAGATGCTCCTTCCCATCCCAGAGCGGTTAGAAAATATATATTTATAAATTTTGTGGAACTTTGTAAGCCGGTGCTACTTTACTTACATATTTTTATTCTTAATGATTAGTTACTTGTCAAATGATTCATTTATAAAGTTTTTAATATTTAATTTCTGAACTCGACAGAACTACAGAGATGTGAAGGCTCCCATGTCAGACACACGTCGCAAAGTCAGAGATCTCATATGCAAAACTCGTAAGGATCCCGGCTACTATGAATAAAAGAATTGTAATTAGGTTAAGCCCGATAAGGCAGATGCGCTGTTATTATTTCACCACTAGTCTTCCGTTTTTTCCTCGACAGTAATTACTAGCTCATTTGAACAATGAGTCTATAATAGCTTATAAAAAAATTTTAGTAAAAGATTTTCCCAAAATCTGCAGAAATAAATTTGCTAAGTCACTTCTCATTTCTTTATTTATTTATTAAATCGGTCATTTTCCGATCTATTTCAATTTAATAAATTTAACTTTGCTGGCTCATAAACACGCTCAATCAATCAAGCTGAATCGTCCTATTAAACGACGCACTTTGCAATCAAGTGAATAAATAACATTCATTCATTCAAGATGAATTGAAAACAATAAATTAATGATTGATGTTAACTTCTTATTATATTTTGTTAGAATTTAATTCATGAATGACGGATTGAAACCACTAATAAATTTATATCCTTTGTCTTCAAATATTTAATTTTTAATATTTTGTCATATACGTACAGTAAAATTGATTTTATTAGACGTATGATTCTAATTCAGTATTTCATATCAGTAGATTATTTTAATAATTTTATTAGCACGTTAACCGATTAAACTTTTTTCTAGTTTTATTATTTTATATTTTCAGGCCATCTCTGATTGACAACCACTACTAACAACTAACATTAAAAAACTCCACTGAGTGCCTAATAAATATTTACATATTCTTTTTTATTTAATCATTCGGTAGAGTTCATCTTTTACAGTTGGATAATGATTTTCAATTTATTTTTGAATAAAAAACAGATTATAAAAGAATGTATAAGTTATTTATAAGAAGCATTGTTTCGAATAGGATGTAATTTGTTTCTATCATATGGTATTCATTTGCGAATACCATATGATAAGTAAGAAATCTGAATTTATAGATGAGATTAAAGGCAATCAGTTTTGTAATTTATCATTAGACTTTTTTTTATCATTTTCATATCATATTTTCTCCTTTAAAGCAGATGTTTGAGAGTACATTTATTATTTAAACATAGTTCGCATACGAACCTAGTTCTCACAGATTCGATGTTTTTGTGTTCTGCTTTATATTTTGACTTTGTTGATCACATTTACTTCATTCAATAAAGCATATATCAATCGAAGCTCCGCATCACTTTCTTGTTTAAACTTACATGAGATATAAATTTTTAGTTAATCAGTTTTAGAATAAAATTATACAAAATATATTTAGAAGTAAAAACCTTTTACCAACATTTGCAATAATTTTATAAAGGTTGGAAAAGTAGTTTAAACGTTCTAAATGACACAGCGTCCACTGAATAAAATATCTCACGATGGGGTAAAAAAAATTTTCAGTTTCTTCAGTCAAGATTTAGAATTAATTAACTGTTGTGTTGTTTGAAATAATAAATAATTGATTAATTAATTAATTAATATTCATATACTTGCATATACGTCAATATATATAAATGCACCAGTACCACTAATGAGACTTAAAATTAAAAATCGTATGTCAAGTCAGTGAAATAAAATATACACTAACGTGTTTATTCGTTGATAAGAGCAAATGGCAACAACAGCAAAAGTAATAAAATTAGTTAATAGGAGAATAATAATATGAATTAAAAGAACAACAATAACAATAACAGCAACAACAACAGCAGCAACACGAATGCTAACTTCAATATGACAGTAAGTAAGTAGGTAGTAGTGCGAGACGCATATAACTTGTGGTTGCCCGTATAGTCAGTTGTCACAACTGCTCACTTATACTACACACACACACACACACACACACACACACATATGTACACACTACACACATATCTACACATATAATCATGTACACAAGCATTTTATATAAACATATACATATATGGTACATACATATATACAAGTAAATATATGTATGTATATATATATATATATATATATATATATGATGAGTATAAGAGTGTATATACAAATAACAACAGCATGTAATTCAGGTGTACGTACGTGTGTTATAGGTCAGTTTTTTGATATGATTCCTATGCTGTTACAGACGGATGAGTTAAATTTGTGAACTCGGTTTTTTTTTAAAAATTATGTTACTTTTAATTTTAACAATTAATATTTTAATTAGTTATTTTTTTAAACAATATAATTAATTAATTAATGGTCTTAGGTAGCAATGTTAGTAGTTAATGACAATGTTAAATTCTTAAAAAATTACTGTAAATTGTAAGATGTGTAAAGTATTCATTTTAACAAGTGCAACAGATATCTGATATATCGTATCTACTCTAAAGAAGCAACACAACACCGTCAACAACAACATTGATACACATCTTCAACAAAGATATCAATGGATACACAATTCAGATTGTCGATATTATCAATGTTGTTGTTGTTGTTGTTGATATTACTGTTTCAAACAGGATGCAATCAAGTTGAAGCCAGTGACAATTCGTTCGTAAACAAGAAAGGTTTGCTCATGAATTGCGTAATAATTAACTGTCCATTTTACAAATGAATTAATTTGTTCAAATCAGATCAATATCTTTAATAATTTACAGTCAATTAAATAATCTTTGTAATAAAAATTTTTGGCCACGTGTATTGCAATTAAAATTTAAACTTGAATCAATATCTTGAGACGTTGAAAACAAGTAAAGGAGGACTTCATGTTTAAAACGCAACCTACGGCTCAATAATTGAAAATGAAATTGATTTCGGTACGATTTATTAATTTCTAATTGAAAGCACGTTTTACTGAATTGAATGAAGATTTTGAATTCTCTCTTTCTCTCCCTTCTCTCTCTCTCTCTCTCTCTCTCTCTCTCTCTCTCTCTCTCTCTCTCTCTCTTTCCAGCCCTTTTCTGTCTTTCCAATTCTCTTACTACCATATATAAACTTGACGTATGTGAATGAACGATGGTGATGAATGGATGAATGATGAGATGTGATGACACTTGCGATAATGAGTGTGATTAATATGTAAATGATTTAAGATTTATCGGTGAATGTGTTTAGGTTAATGGCGAGAGAATAATGATTATAAGGATGATGTTGACAATCGATTGCACATTGTTGCATCATCATCGTCATTATTGTTACTATCATCGTGGTTATTGTGCAATGTTAATACTCTGAAGATGACGACGACGACGACGATGATGATCTGCCCTGTGTTGTGTGTGTTGTTGATTTTTTGGAAAATAATTAAGACTAATAAATAATAATAAAAATAATAATCTCTGAATATTTTTAATATTTTGTGTTAATATGGTCAAAATTATTAACATAATTTATATTTAACAATAAAATTTTTCTTAATTTTTCATCTGTTTAGCTTGGCTAGGTTTCGTCAGGATGCCAAGTACATTTTATGCTGATGTAACATTTATAACAGAAATTATTATTATGTCTATTAATGTTTTGTTATTATTATTATTGTTATTATTTTTATTATTATTAGTGTTGTTGTCATCAATGTTGTTATGAATTTATTGCTGTTAATGTGTTTGTTGTTGATGTTCGTTTTTGTCCATCTAATTAACTGGCCAACGAGCCGTTGCACTTGTGTTTGTTGTTGCATTGTAGTTTAGTTGTATGTTTATTGATTTTGTTGTTGTTGTTGCTGTTGTTGTTGACATACTATATGTTATACATTTTGTATAAATCACTTGTTATACAATGTATTTCATATATCATAAACATTATGCTATAGACACGCTAATAAACACGTGTGTTGCTTCAATTCGACGCTATTAGTTGCGTAATTTTTCAGAGTAATGTAACAGTTAGAATCGGTAGATTTTTAGCGGGGACTACATATTTTAAAATTACATAACACATCAACATCAACGAAATTGACATTAGCATAACGCTAGCAACAGTAACATTAACGGGACAGAATAAAATTAACATTACACAGGCAACATTAACATAACATTAAAACTATCACACTAACATAATAAAGAATTAAATAGGTAAATAAGTTTAACAACAGAAACCAAATTAGCATAAAAAACAGATTGACACTTTAAAGACAATTACGTTAACATAATGATAACAATTCAACTTAATAAAAACAATATTAACAATACTACATTAACGTATTAACAACGCAAACGATAACATTGAAATAGAAAGATTTGGTGAAATTAGATTGGCAACTTTGAAAAAAACAACAATAGGATGTAGATCTGGTACAGACAAACAAATTAATTGTCTCGAAAGAAGATACATCATTGTTTTGGTGGAAGAAACACAAATTACACAAAATACAAGATACACAAAAGATACACAATTGTCTGTAAAAAAAAAAGATACACCATTTATTCCAGATTATTCCAACTGGAGAATACGGAGGTCATAGATACAAGTTTTCCAAGAAGACAAAAAATCCAGTCAAAAAAGTAAATAACCAGAATGAGTTGTGATAACACGGCTGAAATGAGTTGAGCGATGAGACGGTCTCAGCGTAATCAACCAACTGTTTTAAGATGAAGCTTTGATACTAAGACACTTATTTGGCAGTGGTTCTCAGACAGACTCACTAGTTTAATGAACCATTATGCTTTGTTATTTTATGTTACTAACATTGCAATATTAACATTAACATCTCTGCACAAGTACAGCAAGGCTATTGTTGGTGCACTGCGAATAATATTTCAAACAATCATGATAGTAACAAAAATAACAGAAGTATTAGCAACAACAACAACAATGACAACAACAATAACAACAACAACAACAATAATAATAATAATAATATCAGCGGTGTATGTTCTAACAATAGGCATTTTATTTTAATGACACATGATGATCGCTGTATGATATCAAGATGATGGTGGTGATGATAACGATGATGAGGATGGCAGTGATGATTGTGATGGTGTGGATGGCAGTGATTATAGTGATGATGACAATAATTTTAAAACTAACGATGATATAATGATTATGAAGATGATGATGATGATGAAGATAAATAGTCGTAATAATGATGATGGGCAGTTGAATGAACGTTGGATGAAAACATATCTGTCACAGGAGGGCTGTTTAAATGGTGGCTATGATGATGATGATTAGGAAGATGATGACAATTAATAGGATGGTGACGATGATGGTGATGATGACAACGATGATGATGATGATGACAACGATGATGATGACGATGATGATGAATAAGAATATCAAACCACACAAGTGAACTTTTCAACCACAAATATAATCAAATCATTAATAAGATTTAGACCTATTGGTGTTTTTACAAATTAAAAAACAAAATATTAACCTTTCTACACGCACGCGTTGCCAAAAATTTGCCTGAAATCTTAGAAAAAATTGGAGTATCGTCAACTTTAAACAGAAAAACAAACAAACATAGTTATTATCTCTAGCCAGAATAAACATTTTAAACTTTTGAACCTCAGCCACTCAAAATGTGAGTGCTTTGTTGTTATACATTGCGCTTGCCTGCGGTGATTCAATTTTTAAAATTACTGTCGCTATAGTATAGACAATGCTGGGATTTTTGCCATGTTAGCAATAATCAGATTTTAAAGTTACAAGTTGATAGATTGATTTTTAAATGTCATTAAAGTTCTTCATAGCAGTAATTCCAGAAACAATTGTAACAACAACGCCAGTCCTTTATTTCTTATTTTTCTTTAAATTTCTTAAGTTTTTTTCAATATGATTTTGTTGATATAAATATATATAGATTTTGTTTTAACTGTTTTTATTGTCGCAAATCTTTCATTCTCAAATAACTTCGAATCTTACATTCATTATATCAATCTTAAAATTGCTACCAAAACATGTTCCATTCTTTCTCTAAGGCCACCAAAAGTGAAAACACCATCACCATCATCATCATCTTCTTCTTCATCATCATTTTCTTTTTCTTCATCTTCATCGTTACCACAACCATGCACTGGATGAAGAAATGTCAAATAATTCAGCAATAATGTAACTGACTAACAACACAACTTATGTTTCTCGATGGACTCTATGTTGGTTGCAGATGTTATAAACCTACATACATACATACAAGCAATAAATATCTTAGTGAACTGCTATATTTCTGAATAGGTTAACTTCAATAAAAATGTCATTTGTTACATTAACAAAGTGACTGTTATCGTAAACAACATCAAAAATAACATTAGTGTTATCAAAGCAGCAGCAGAAATTACATTAACTTTACTAGAAAGAGCATCAACAATAGTAGAGCAAATAAATGACATCATAACAAATGGTTAGTGGTAGTAGTAGTATTAGTAGTAGTAGTATTAGTAGTAGTAGAAGTAGTAGTAGTAGTAGTAGTAGCGCACGCATTCATAGTTGCCAAAACTATGTTCATTAAATTGACTGACTAGCTAGTTGAATTAGCTTGTTGTTGAACTTCTTCTAACATGCTGTTGTTATGTTGTTGTTATGATGATGGTTATGATGATGGTTATGATGATAATGGTGATAATGGCGATGATGGTGATGATGATGACGATGGTGATGATGATGACGATGGTGATGATGGTGATGATACCGTTTGAAATAACTTAAATTAGATTCAAAGGTAGTTTGGTTCGATTGTTAATATTACACGAGCTATATAATTTTAAGTTCTACCTCACGATTATGAGCCTGAGTGGCGACGATGATAATGGTTATGACGATGATGATGCTGATGATGATGATGACAGTGATGATGATAGCGATGATGATGATGATGACGCCATGTTTGCGAATATTATGATAGCAATAATGAAAATTATGATAATAAATAATGTTTGAGTTGATGACAATGAGCATTCATACATAGCAACGATGATAAAGATATGATACATCATTAATGAGGATAACAACATTGGTTGTTATATCAGTGTGTGTGATGTGTGTGTATGTGTGAGTTGTGTGTATGTGTTTTGTGCGTGGCTAATAATTGCAGGAAATCATTCGAAACCAAATTCATTGTTTCGCATTTATCCAGTTATCCTACTCAGAGTACTACTAACTTAACGAGCAAATATTACATCCACATATTCATCCTTTTTATTATTTATCAATCTATCCATCCTTTCATTCATTCATTCATCCGTTCATATGAGCATCCATTCATTTATGTACAAATTGCATTTGAAAGTGAAAAAGTGAACCCAGCACACATGAACGATAAATAGTTGCACACACACACACACACACACAAACACACACACACACACAGATGTTAATGATTGATTATTCTTCTTGCAAATAGTAAATATTAATAGTATTAAATGAACGTAATTTATATTTTTCTATGTAGATTAATTTTTTGACCGCATTTTAGGTTTATCAATATTTTTCAGACTCGAATTATTTCAGATCATTTTTTGTAATTTAACTCAATAAACCAACAAGGAAATACGTATAAAAAGTGAGTTTCACAAAAATATCAAATGTACGGAATAACAGAATTGTCCTTCTCCTTAGTGGAATATTTATATCCTTACGATAAGATAGCAAGCACATAGTGTAACTTTTAAGTTTGTAAGTAGATTTCATTGAATTGATGAAGTTTGTGATATGTAATTTTTGTTTACTAGATGATGCAATGCATGGAAGGATATTGTTTTCTGTTAGCATGTTATTTAGCTGGTTTCCACAAAAATGTCTTGCGAATATGTTATGTACAAATACTGCTTGTTGTTGCACATTAAAGTTTGTTGAAAACAACAGTTGCTGACTGAATGCTGTTAAACTTTGCAATTAAAAATTTGAAACAATAAGCTTCATTGACATATTTTCAAACTGTTGCTATCGTTAATGGCAACATTATCGTTAATATCGAGACTAATATGCGTTATAAATCATGTGTATACAAAAGTGTGTACGTGTAAAGTGTACAAATTGCCTGTACTTATGCGCACATTTTTAGCGAAAGCACGCGCGCACACACACTCACACACACACATAAAATTTATAATGAAGATTTGCTTTGAGCAAACATTTGAGTGAACTCTGTAGTAAAGTTTGAAGGGCTTGATAGTCAGCAGCTTTTGTTTGCTTGTTCAGTTTGGTATTAATCGTCTCATAACTCTAGAAGTGGACACTTATTTGTTGTTCTGTGAGTCTCTGTATGTTTGTCTGTTTGTATGTGCACGCTTGTGTCTGCGTTTGTATTATGTATGCTTATGTGTATCTGCAAACGTTGATGCGTGTGTGTTTGTATGTGTGAGTGTTTGTGTGTTTCTGCGGGTGTGTTTTTGTGTGTGGTGTGTGGTGTGTGTTTGTACATTTTTAACTTGAAAGCGATTAAATGCAATTGATCCACCGCGTTTTTTTATGTTCATATTTGTGTTGCGTGAAAACCTCTAAAATATGTTTGCTTTCATGCGATTGTTTGTATATATATTTAGCATCAGTACTGTTGATGACTTATGATGTTGTACGAGTTGTGTATTTGCAGTTGTACTTATCAACATTATTCATAATGAAGACCACACAAGTTTTCTATTTTTACGGTTTGAACAATTTTAAAATACATAATAAAAAATTTATTTGTAGAACGACAATTCTCACGAAAACCGTTTAAAAGTTGAGGAAATTGTTTAATTGTTGTTTTAAAAATCCTCGTTGAAATTATGTTGAAATATAAATGACAGCCAAAAATAAAATTTGTTGGCAGTGTGCAAGGGTACCCAGAATGAAGCCATCACGAGGTACGAATCCCTGGCTCAGAGGTACACCAACTGCACCTACGTCGATGGCAACCTGGAACTCGTCTTCCTGACCAACTCCTCGTTGAATCTTTCCTTCCTATCTGGAGTCAGGGAGGTGACGGGCTACGTTCGGATATTTGGTACCTACCTCGACTACATCCCACTGGATAGTTTGAGGATCATTCGAGGAAGGAGTCAGTTTGTGGAGAAGGGTGTGGGTTACAGTCTGCACGTGGCTTACAATTTCGACCCAAAGGATCCGGTGAATGTTGGCTTGAAGGAGTTGAGATTGACGTCACTGCATGGTGAGACTTGAAGTTGAATTACGTTATAAAAATTAGTTGTCCTCTTTCTGCAAATTAACTGAGTTATTTGAGACAATTCCAACAAAAATGATTTGACATCCAATTTATCAGACAAACATCGTATACACACAACAATTCACTCACATACCCACACGCACGCACACACACACACACGCACATCTGCAGAAATCCAGTTGGGCAACGTGTACGTGCAGCACAACAACCGCATGTGCTACAGCGACCACGTCCGCTGGGACGACATCGTCACCGGCGCCAACAGCCTCGTGATCGTCAACGAAACTTTCGACCCGTTGTATGCGCACAGGCAATGTGAGTTTTGCTCATTTTTTTATAATTATATTCGTCATTTTGAAATTTTCAACATTCCATTTATTTAGTTTTTTTGACAATTTGCCATTTTTCAATTCTTCAAATGATTTACTTTTAATATTCGCAGATAATTACAAATGAGAGACTTTGCATTTCAGATGAATAGCGTACAACTGCACTCATTTTAAATAAATATGTTCAATGAAAAAATGGCACATGCACTTGAAAGTTCGTGCACATATTGCTCCAAGCTCGTTTTCAAGTGAAACTCATTAATATTCATCGGCAAGTCAACTACAACAACGGCAATAGTGGCGAACTTTACAATGACTTAAACAATTACAGTGGTAACAATAACAACTGCAATCTCATTCATTCACAGCAACAACAACAACAACAACAGTATTTAGTTCAGTGATCGAAATTGCTGTTTTATAACACTCTGTTGAAAGAATTTTATTTCTAAACGAACAGGTTCAGACTGTGATTTGTCGTGCGAGATCATGGGCAGGAGGTATTGCTGGGGCAACACTTCCAAGTTCTGCCAAAAACGTTCGTACTCTCTGACTAGAAACTGTTCACTGTTTATAACTAAAAATTTTCATAACTTATGTTGTATCTTGTATTATCGAAAGTTCAAATTATATCTGCCAAGTAAAATTATTCACACATTCATTTATTCATTCATTCATTTATTCATTCATTCATTCGTTCGTTCGTTTGTTCTTTCGTTAAGTCATTCATGCATTCATTCATTCATTCGACATACGCACAAATATATCTTTCTCAGTTTTCATCAATTCATCAATCCTTCCATCTCCTAGACATAAAATTGTATCATTTTTTCACAATTTATCTTCTCGCTCTCTCTTTCTTTCTCTCTTTATCTCTCTCTCTCTTTCTCTCTCTCTCTCTCTATCTCTTTCTTTATCTTTTACTATCGCACAATCTGCTCTTCTCCACTTCTTCATGTTCTCACTTCTGCTTCTCATATTTCGCTCATTTAAAAAAACTAGTTCTCCTGTTAATTTATATATTCGCCAAACGTCTACGTAGTAATTAATGTCGATAATAACAGTATGAACAATAATAATGTTATTAATATTATTATTATTGTAGTTATTATTATTATTATTGTTGTGACGTAATGACAAAGTCTACCCTGAGGAAATTCATATTGAATTAATTAACGTTCAACATATGCAACTTTTGTACATTCGATCAGTTTTTTTTATTATTATTTTCGTTTTTTACTCTTATTATTATTTTTATTATTATTATTATTATTGTCGTTGTTATTATTCCCATCGCGAGTACCACGTCAATGGCAAACTTTTAATTTTCAATATCAATGATTTTGATGATTTTTTTTATTATCTGTATTCTCATATTAAAGCTTAGTTATGTTATCATAACCCTTAAGTTACCTCTTATCATTAACAAATTTTATCTGTTGTTTAGTTTCACTTATATTTCAATAATGAAAAATTCATATAGATTATTATTATATTATTAATTATTATTTATTGTAATCAAATGCCTGGATATTTGAATCAGCATAAGCCTTAATTAATTTGCCGTTGTAAATCACATTGGCTGTTAGTTACTTGTCAGTGCAACAATTTTTAACGCACGTGTGCATGTGTGTGTGCTAGTGTAGTGTATGTGTATTTTGGCTAAACACTCATTTCTAAATGTATACAAACATATACAATACATACATAGCTACATTGTAGAGTATATACAATGATGGAATATATAATTGAAAGTGTGTGTGTATTTTTGCGTATGCGTGTGCGTATTTTGACTGCTGCATGTATGTGTAAAAATTTTTATGTTAGGCACGTTTTTTATGTGTGCAAGATGCTGCTTTTCCCACCAAACATTTTAACATCATATTATTTACGTGCCCTCGAAGTTGGCGAAAGTCAGTATAATCAAATCAGTTCTACTTAACAACATTCAGTACATGGCAATCAATTTTAGATCGATTGTTTGGTTGTGTGCTTTTGTTGTTTTGTTGCTTAAGTTTTGTTGTTGGTTTGTTGCTTATGTTTTGTTGTTGTTTTGTTGCTTAGGTTTTGTTGTTGTTGCCACACGTTGTTTGTTGATGTCGTTGTTTGAGTTGTTTTTTATTTAAATTCAGACTTTCATTCCTTTATTGACTAGAGAGCTGGCGTCGTCATTTCATGTCTGCGCGTTTCGTTGCAGTCAGGCTTCTTTCGATTGAAATCAAGGACTCACAGGCGTAGATGGGAGAGCAATTTTGCTTTTTAAGGGAATTAAAAACAAACGGGCAATAGATAACGTTCAACGTTTGTTAAGTTATCAGCAAAACAAAACAAAAAATTATTAATTCCATTCAGCAAATGAATTCTACAACCAACTGACAATTGACATCCAACCAATCATTCAACTAACAATCCAGTCAGTTATCCAGCCAATCATTTCTAATCAATCATTTCCAACCAATCATTTCCAACCAAACCAACCAATCATCCATCCAATCAATCAACCAACCAATTAGTCAATCGTGCCCTATGTAGCAGACAATGTGATGGCATATGTTTCGGCAGCTCTCCCAACGAATGTTGCGACGCTGAGTGCATTGGAGGATGTGTTGGACCTCTCAAGACTCAATGCTGGGTTAGTGAGTACATTTTTAAGAGTGGCGTGCTCGCGTCGGATCTCGGGCTGTTTATGGCGTCTTTGTTGTTTTTTTCCTTATTTTGTTTTTTTTTCTGGCTCAGTCGTTTGTTTCAATGTAAGAATTTTGTGGCTTGGAAGATGTGAAATAAAATAATAGGACGTTGATAACACCAAGGTCGATATGGCTCTTAAGGTTGAGTGATGTTTATGCAAAGTTGAGCTTCTGAAACTGACTACTGTACAATTCAAAAGAAACTTTTATAGCATGAATATCTACTGTCTATATACGTTTTCAAACGTAAATGAATAGCTTGATTTTGAAAAAAGATGAAATTTTTTTTTGAAAACCTCAAACCAGCCTAGTAAAAAACTTGTTAAAACAAACTTTTCTAATGTTCAGATCTTGTTGTTTCTATTTTTTAGTTCTGTCTTCTTAACCGTTGACTGGATATACAACCATTCAAATAAATTGATCACTTGGTTGAAAAGTATTTTTATTTAATGAATGAAAACAAACAAACACACTGCTACACAAAGGCCTGCAAGAACTTTGACAACAATGGTTCCTGCCTGACCTTCTGCCCTCCTGAGTTCATTTACAGCCACACGCTCTACAAATCAGTTCCAAATCCCGCCTTCAAATATTCTTACGGAACCCTCTGCGTTGATAAGTGTCCAGGTTAATTGATAAAACTATCATCATCATTATCACGATCATAATCATCAACACACTGCCATCATCGCCGTCGTCATCATCATCACCCTGACAACAGAACACCTGGTGAGCAGGCAGGGGGCATGCGTGCAGGAGTGCGGGCCAGGAATGAAGGCAGACGAAGAAAGGAAGTGCGTGGAGTGCAATGGACCCTGCCCTAAATGTTAATTAACATATTATAATAATTATTGTTAATCGTTGTTAATTACTACAGAGGGGATTTTCTTGCGTTCGAATCTGGTCACCGCGACAATAGGGCTTGGCACTTTAACCATTACACCATCACATAATATGTTTCACATATATTTTTTTTTAATATTTCCACACCAGCTTGTAATTTTGAGGTTGCATACCTTGATTCGGAGAATATAAAATCGTTGGAGGGTTGCACAAAACTCATCGGAAACATCGTGCTATTGGAACTTTCCTTTGAGGGGTTTGGCCATTTTTATGCGTTCAACTTTTTTAAATTTTTATACACAAGACAAATTATGTGATTAATTTGTAATTTACCATTTGTTTTATTGTTACCTTATTCTATTAATTCGTTCGTTCGTTCGTTTTCTCAATCATTCATTCGTTTATTCATTCGTTTATTCATTCGTTCGTTCGTTCGTTCGTTTGTTCGCTCATTCATTCATTTATTCATTCATTTATTCATTCTGTCAAACCACCAACCACAGAGATGCGTGGATGAAAATACCGCCAATGAATGTTAGCAGTTTGAGGTATTTGAAGGATATCAACGAGATCACTGGGTATTTGAAGGTTTGTATGTTTGTATCTGTTTGTTTGTTTGTTTGTTTGGTTTGTTTGTTTGTGTCATTGTATTTCTATGTTTGTATTTGTAAGATTGTGTTTGTATGTTTGTATTTGTTTGTTATGTGTTTGAATGTTTGTATTTGTTATATGTTTGTATGATCCTGTTTGTATGTTTGTATTTGTTTGTTATGTGTTTGTATGATTGTGTTTGTATGTTTGTATTTGTTATGCGTTTGTATGATTGATTGCGTTTGTATGTTTGTATGTTTGTATGTATGCGTATGCTCATTTAGGTGCAGGCAACATTGGATCAGTTCAAGAACCTCTCCTTCCTTTCAAACTTGCACACCATACAAGGCAGGATTCTGGACGGGTAAGCATGTATGTCGGCCTCCATATCTTTCTTATCTCATTCTCTTTTTTGTTGTTTGTAGATTGTTTTTGAACTTTAATAATCAACATCAATAATATTTAAAATCATATTCATAATAATCATTTCTTTGTTACTGACATTAATATTTTCATTTTCGTTTTGTTATCTGCTAACGTTAAAACCTTGCTTGCTGAGTTTTTCTCCAGATTTCACCACGTTCTCATTCATTCTTAATTTGATTTTTCAACCATTTACGTTAAGCAAATGAGAGTTTAATTCGTACATAACATTGATTACATTTATTTTAATGCCCATTAACAAAAAATGAACTAAGAATGTTGTTGGAATCAAATTTGTTCCACAAATTCCAGGCAGGGAGCCTCCGTGAGTATCTTCCAAACAAGCCTGCAGTCGTTGGGTCTGAACTCGCTGAAGTCCATAAACACCGGTGGCATCTTCATCGCCAACAACAGCCAGCTTTGCTTCGCTGAGAACATCAACTGGCAGAGGTTCATAAAAAACCAAAGCAGACGAGCTGTGGTCAGGTTCAACAGGAATGAACAAGACTGTCGTTAGCCATGCATACCTATGCGAGATTTATGAATTTTATTGGAAAAATTTTTTAAAAATTTAAATAAATAAATATTGTTAAAAAAAGTATACTAATATTAATTCGAATCGGTTAGACTCAGCAAACATGCCATTAAATGATGTTGCATAATAAAACGTGAGAGCGAATAATAACATTAACATTATTAATAGCAAGCAGCTTCAAAACATCGAAACTTCATTCGACTCACGCACGTACATGCACAGAGAGGGATCTGGAAGTCTGTCACGCCGAATGTTCCAACGACGGATGTTGGGGTCCGGGAAATGATCAGTGCCTGTCCTGCCGGCACTTCTTCTACAACTTCACCGATCTGCACGGCAACAAAGCGACAAAGTGCGTGACGTCATGCTCTTCCCAACCAGGGCTGTACCTCATTTCCGGCAGGGAGTGTGGGCTGTGCCACGATCAGTGCAAGTCCAATTGCTCCGGGCCCGTTAGAAACTTATTAACTTAAATTTAATGATTAATTTGTTACCGGAAGTAATTATTTTTAAAAATAGTTTCACACAATTATAATTAATCGTGCCGGCATATTTCTATTCAAAAACATATTTTATTAATCAAAACAGAGTAATTCATAAAATTTAAAAATACGTGTTTGATCTGAAAGGGCGCCGAGAAATGCGACAGTTGCAAGTTAGTAAAAGATGGTCCATTCTGTCAGGCCAGCTGTCCTCCCTCTAAATACCCGGACGAACATTTTCTCTGTCAGACATGTAACGAACATTGCGGGCCTGAGGGCTGCACCGGGCCTGAAGCGTACGAAAAAGTGGGTGGTTGTAAGGCCTGCTCTCTCCCTATTTATGGCTGGTCGGAACAACAAGCTACGATCCCGCAGTCAACACCTTCGACCTCATCACCATTGTTGCCGTCACCATCGTCACCACCTTCTCTGGTGGATGTACCAAGACCATCGTCGCCAGCTTCTCTGCCATCTTTTTTTGCTTCATCCATCAAATGCCTTCCGGTTGATTCGAAATGTCCTGACGGTTACTTCAAAAGACACATCAAAACAGTTGGTTGCTTGTTCTCTCTCTTTATCTCTGTCTCTCTGTCTTCTTCATTTTTTTTCTATTTTTTTTTCTTTTTTCAAAAATAGTTTTATGTAACTGAATGATTTTTAAATGATAAACGTTTTATTGTCATTATTTCTATTACTTATTTATTTGTAATTTTTTTATTCTCCGTAAGTAATTTACCAATTCATGTTGAGTTTTAAGAAATTGCACTATATGAATACAAATTAATTGATTGATTGGTTGGCTGGCTGGCTGCTTGCTGGCTGACTGACTAACTGACAGACCGACCGACCGACCGACCGACCGACCGACCGATCAATCGATCGATCGACCGACCGATCGATCGATCGATTGATTGATGTATTGATTAATTGATTGATTGATTGATTGATTGATTGATTGATTGATCAAAGGCTTGCATCAAGTGCCACTCCCTCTGTCGAACTTGCAACGGTCCGTCCTCCGATGAATGCATTGTCTGTGCTTTCTTCCTTGAAGCAGGTAGATGTGTCCGTAGCTGTCAATCAAATTATTACGTCTCAATCGAGTATGATCACCAGTCTCAAAGTGTTCTACCCTTTAGTTACACTGGCCTCGACCTCTCAAAAAGGTTTGTAAGAAGCACGTGTGTTTGGTTTTTGGGTTTGCAGCTTTTTGTTGTGTTGTAATCTACTTATGCAGTAGACTATTTGTTTGTTTGTGGGAAATGTTGTAGCAATTTGTTATTGCATCTTATTTTTGCGTTAATGGTTATTATTAACAACAACAGTTTTATTAGATAAAAGTCCAGCCACCATTGACTGACTAGGATGTCTTACGTTTATTATAAATGCAAATCATAACACCATCGTAGTCCTGTGTGATTCATGTGATTAATTAGTTAATATTTATAACAATTTATATTGTAAACGTATTTATTATCATTTTAATTTTGAATTATTTCGTTTCGTGACAGCACGTCAATCAAGTCGGTGGTAGGCACACTCACGTGCAAGAGATGCGATGAGAGTTGCCTGAGATGTGTGGGGCCATCCAATAGGAACTGCACTGCATGCAAGCATTACAAGGTGCTCATCGATGAGGATGATGGTGCTGCTGCTGAAGAATATGATGGCGAAAGTGATGTCAGTGATGGTGGTAGCAGGATAAATACTAACGGTTATGACGTCAAAGTGAGAAGAATCAAAAGAAGATTATTTAACGTATGTTAAATTTTTCATCTGTTAGACTAATCTTAGTTTCATTTTTATTGGTGATTGTTTTGAATAATTACTTAACCATAAAGAGTGAACAAAATGAGTAAACTATGTGATGAGTAAGGAAATGATTAAAGTAATGACGAATAAAACAAATGAAGAGACCCCGGAAGGGCTAATATGTTTTAATCAATCGCTTAATGTTTTGTAAACAGTTTAAAAACATCTAATCATCAACTTCTACTACCTTCATAAAATTAGCAACATCCCTGTTGTTTGAATTTATTTTACATAGTCAGTTTATTTAGTTATTCATTAATTTTAATTCATCGCTCATTCATAATTTATTTAATTCATATTTTGTTAATTTCGTTTTTTTATTCATTAACTCAACCAAGTGTTATATTATTATAATATTTCAGTTAATTAGTTAATAAATTTAATTTAATTAGTTTAATTTATTAATAATTTATTTATTTGTTTCAACAATTAACTAATTATTTAATTAACCAATGCGTGAATAAATTGCCGAATTGCCCACCTAGTTTTACTGTACAGAAAGATGCCCTGAAGACAAACCTGACGCACACGTCAACAACACTGAAACCATCTGCCTTCCTATCGACTACGTGTAAGTTATTATTGTTATTATTATTATTATTGTTATTATTATTATTAGTAGTAGTAGTAGTAATGAATATGAGCACGCTCCTTCAACTTCTTTGTGTTTTGTATTATATACTATTTATTTCTTTAAATTTTGTTGTTTTATTTCAATGAATTTCATCACGACCAGTGACTTTTTAAAGTAAATGGTTTTTGAATTTAAAATTAATCATTGTCAACAAAATGTCGGAGAATCATATATACAAATAATAATAATAATAACTTACTTAACTTAACTTACTTAACGTTAATACGTGAATTACATATACGATTAGGAACAGGTACTAATTTAGCGACTAAACCAATTAATTAATTAATATTCCTTTTAAATCATTATTTTATTTCCCATGCATAAGCATTCTTACCCCGTTATTTGTCTTCCGTTATCATTTTACACTATTACCTTGCATGTTGTGACAGTTTCTGGGTCTGTCAGATTCTGATTTTTTAAAGAATGGTAACAAAAACACTCGAACGACAGTGCCAAACGACGGAGAGATGTGTCGGTGGCCCTAGGCGTCCTCATCTCTTTCATAATCACTTGCACCATTCTCGGCGTCATTTTCATCAGGCGCAAGGAGATCATAAAGAAGTTCAACAAATATCAAGCCGAAATGCGCTTTCTAAACGCAAAAGTTGGTGCTGACTATAGAAAACTATGTAATGTAATGTAACTATGTAATGTAACTATGTAATGTAATGTAACTATGTTATGTAATGTAACTATATAATGTAATGTAATGTAATGTAGCTATGTACTGAGTAATGGTGACAATGGTGATAATTATAACGTGAACGATCACGATGATGATGAGGATGAAATGAGACCACGATAGTGGTCCTGGGTACGTTGGTAAGAAAGTTATACTGCAACAATAATTTATTTCTTCATTTATTTGAACAATTCATTTTATTCTTTCAATTTTGTCTTAATTCATTCTGACCAGTCTGATGTAAAGCCTGCAAAAGCTGAACCAGACCTCGCCAACCTCCGTCTCATCAACAACTCTGAACTGAGGACAGGGGCCGTCATTGGGTATGGAGCTTATGGAACTGTCTATAAGGTCTGGGGTCTAATCCCCTTTTCATTTGAGTGATACAAATTAATTATTTTCTTAATTAGTTAATTAATTAATTAATTAATTATAAGATTAGTTAATTAGTTAGTTAATCAATTCATAATGATCTCTTGATGTCTACAAACAACACAGATAATACAATATAATTATTAATGACATAAATGTTCAAAAAAAATTTTATATCATCTTTTAAAAGATTTATTTTACTGTCAATCAACACAGATCAAACAATTATCAATGGTATAGATGTTCATAAAAAATTTATTTCACTTTTTAAAGGGTTATTGGTTCCCCACTGACGGAAACCCAGAAGGCATGCCAGTGGCGATAAAAATTTTGAAAGAAGGCAGCCAGGAGTTGCTGGCTGAGGCGAGGATCATGGCTTCCGTGCGGCACGTGTCGTGCATCAACATACTCTGCCTGTGTCTAACGGAGAACCTCATGCTCGTCACGCCTCTCATGCCGCAGGGTTGCATGTTAGATTACATAAGGAAGAACACGAAATCCATTTCCGCTGACGTCATTTTGAGATGGAGTACGCAGATTGCCGAGGTTGAATTTGCAAATTTAAAATATGTAACTGGTCGGCGGTTTTTTTAAATTTCTTCATTACTATTATTTACTTGATTTAAATTAAAATGTTTAAAAATTAACGAGTGTTAGATTGTAGGCCAACGTGTACACATTTTAGGGCATGGATCATCTGGAGAAGTCATTCATCGTTCATTGCGACTTGGCAGCGCGTAATGTGCTTGGTTGGCTGTTTGCTTGTTTTGTTTTTTACGAAATGAACTTTTAATCTTTTGTTTTATTAATTTTCATTACTTTGGTTATGATTTTTGTTAATTTCAGCTTCTGATGTTTAAGCTTCACTGATTTGTCACGATTTCATTAAATTGATCACATGATAAATTTTGTAAAATTATTTCATCTCAAACTAAGTTTTAAACTTCACTTTACTAACATCGGTGATGAACAATTTCATTTATTCATTCGCCCAGTTGAAAGTTTAGACCAGGTTAAGATAACAGACTTCGGATTGGCCAAGTTGATTGACCGCGATGACATTAAGATTGGCGGGGAATCCGAAGGAGCTATGAAGGTTTGTGCCACTTCCCTACTCTCGTGTTAATTCAAAAACAAACCAGAACAAAATGACACTTATATTATTATTTAAATATTATTATTATTATCACGATTATTACAAAATAAAACAATACAATTGTTTGAATAAAAAAATAATTCTTCACAACAATTTGGATAGCTGCCTGTGAAATGGTTGGCCTACGAATGCTTGGTCAATAAAATATTCGATCATAAAAGTGATGTTTGGAGTTATGGTTAGAAAAGTATTGGCTGATGTGTTAATGCTGGTGAGAAGGATATGATGTTGAATGCAACGCAATGACGTTGCTGTGGGTTGACATGATATTGATAGCGATTGCCAAATAAAATGATTAATCATGTTCTTGAATCAAAAGTTAAACATGTTATTGATGTCGAAAAAATCTTGCAGGGGTGACCATATGGGAATTGTGCACGTTTGGAGATCGACCCTACAAGCACGTGTCCAACGTGAAACTGATCCCAGAAATGTTGAGAGAAGGCATTCGATTAGAGAAACCGCAGATCTGTTCAAATCATTTTTACTACATCCTTTATTCTTGTAAACATTTTTAACTGGTTTTGTTTCATTAAAAATACATTGTTCGTATTGAAAAGAAACTTTTTCACTCATATCAGTTATTCCTTACTTCCTTACTGGCTGTTCAATTGAACAGGTTGGAACCTCAATCCTAACGACCGACCGACATTTTCTGAGCTGGTCAAGGATTTCATAACCATGCAACAATCGTCTGGACGCTACCTTACCATTCCTGTGGGTTGCCTGCCCAGCAGTTTTGTTTTTTAGGAGTAATTTAAATATAATTTTGAAAAATATTCATTTGTCAAAATTTTTGTACATTTAAAAGTATTCACGTGGGTGCGGAGGTTGAAATTGTTTAAAACAAGGCACATTCTTCAGTTATTATTTTCAAAATAATTGTATCACACAGCCCGATGGCCGTCTACCTTTAGAACGCCACCACAAAATCCCAGCCAGCCATCAACAGTCACTTGAATTTAAACAAAAACCGTTTCGGTTTGGTTACGAATCAAAAAGTTCCGGCAGTGATGTCCGACAGTCGCTCTTATCCGACAAACCGGTGGATTATTTGATGCCAGGAAACAGTCCCGAGCCTCCGATCTTGTACAACAACTTGATGTACTTGAAACAACAAAACGCTGTTAGCAATGGCTCTGCGAAGAAATCACCTCTGTACGTCAACTCAGGTTAAAATAGCAAACAAATAACAGTTAATGAATACAATAACTAACTATCTTGTAAAGTTTCATTAAAAAAAGACGTTTCAAATTTCAGTGAAGCCGAGCAGCTCGAGTGACATTCTAGAACCGACTTACGTACCGACCCTCCAGCCGAGCAGCGAGTATTACAACGATTTCTCACCAGGTTTCCTCAACAGACCGATCAGGTTGAGAAATAAGGGCGACAGCAGCTATCAACACTACAAAGCGCCAAACACTTCAAACACAACCGGCCAACAACAGACCGAAGATTGTGGTTCTATTCCTACGAATATCCGAGAAAACTCTATGACGGACGATTATATATCGGTGTTATCAGCAAAGAGTTTGTACAGAAATTCGACATTAAGTAACGGCGCTCTGGCTCAACAAAATCAACAATCATCTGAATTTTCACTCATGCCAGAGAGCAAGCAACGATTATCATCGTCGTCGGCATCTTTTAATCCAAAAAGAACATCGCTATCATCATCGCATTCCATCCCATCTCCTGGTTTGCCGTTTTCTGTGGCTCCGCCCACTGAACAACTGACCAATCAGATGAGAGACAGTTTCTACGGCAGCGAAAATGCCAGAAATAGTCAGGAAGACCACGGATATTACAACACTTTATCTTTTTAACACAAACCGAGTGTTAAACTAATTTTTATTCACAGCCATGTAGACACGTAGATTGAAATGATACAACTCTATTGAGTACGTCACATACGATAACGCGAAACGCAATGTTGCACTTTGCAATATTCTACCATCTCTTTATTCATATGACAATATGGCATATATAATACGTCATTAGCTGTGTTATTACGGTAGCCGTTGTTATTTTGTGGGCAATATTTCCTTCATATCATTTATTTTTTTAAACGTTTTTTCAATCCTATAGACATATTTCTTCAAGATCGAATCAAAAGTTGCACCTAAATGTACATGTATAAGCAATTTTGTTACTTGTGATAATTTTGTAATTTTTCTTTTAAACTTCGAAACCCGTGCAACAGTTCTTTCTACACGACGATAACACATCATTGTTATTTATTTACATAGCGCGTTTGCAAGGTCTAGGGATAAGAATTTATTTTCATCATGACATCAACATCGGGTATGTATGTACCCTATAACTACATAACATAAAATATGTAAATATAACGTGTGTGTGTGTGTGTGTGTGTGTGTGTGTGTGTGTGCATGTGTGTGTGTGCATGTGTGTGTGTGTAACTACTAACGCAAATGAAACGTTGAATTTGAATTATAAGCACTACTAACAAAACTGAATGTGAGAGCATTAAGTAAAACACCAAATTAACAAATTTTTTCCTTAATGAGACTTTTATTTGTTGATGATGCGTGATGTGATGGATGAAAAATAAAAAAAAAAGTGTCAATAAAATCAAGTGAATGTTCAGTTTATTTGTAGTATGACTTAGTCGTGTCATCACCATTATTGCTATTGTCATCACCATCATAATCATATTTTTCAATTTTATTGTGAAGACGTTTGTAATTTTATATGTCAATACGAACAAACGTACATGTATACACACAAACATAATAACAAAAACAAAAATTGACAAAAATAATAGAAAGAGTAATAATCAAATTAATAAAAGTAGATTATTATAAAAAAAAATTCAAAGTCAAACACCACACACACACACACACACACACACACACACACACCACACACACACACACACACACCACACACACACACAATACACACACACATCAGATTCTTCCGCGACCAGCAACGATCAACCAACCCCAGGCATTATATAAGCAATGTTATCCAATGTCTCCCTGTTCAACTCCTCGAGGTCCAAATCTAGCTGGGGTATCTTGATATTATGCAAAATTATAATCATACAACAATGATATTATTGTGATAATTATCATGATAGCAGCATTACCATTATGAATAAAAATGATAATGATACTATGTAGACCAATAAAAAATGTAAGAAAAACGTATCAACTAAAACGCCAATTGATGTGCAATACATATCAAAGTCATATCTTGATTAACGGCTGATTACCAGCATTACCATTTATTACATACATTACCATATATATTATTTATAAATATATATATATATATATATATATATATATATATATATATGTGTGTGTGTGTGTGTGTGTGTGTGTATATATATATTAGACTAGTTGAATAAAGCCATCATCACCATGCCACAAAATATTACACACACATACATACGCATACACATACATGCACAAACACAAATTATACCACACACATACAACTAGAAAAAATTACTTGATTAGTGAGGCACATAAGTGAACCGAGTGAACATAGCAGCGAATCCAAAAGAACCGACAAACTTCCCTGCACAGCTATAGTACCCTTGAAGAAGAAGAAGAAGGAGGAAATAGATCACCAGTGCAATAAAACTGGCAGTATGGGTATTGTCACTCGTATCGTTATTATCTCTAGTGTAGTACAAATACCTTCAACATAACACAAGCATGTAGAGAGCAGTATGCAATATATAAGCAAGATGGATATGATGAATTCTTTGATGAAAGTACATCAATCTAGAGAATTTAACGCAAAATAAAATTGAAAAAAGCAGACCTGATGCTCACAGAGTCGCGTGCCAATCAAGGTTAAGGACTCTCCGAGAAGTTTGAGATGGGCAGCAACGTCCATCGGCTCGATCAAATGTTTGGTTGTTGTGGTTGATGATGTTGCAGTTGCGTTGTTGGCCTGCTTGGCTCTACTCTTCGGATGTCGACCGTGGAGAATTATGAAATCTTTACTACTGTACTCAAACAACTCTCCGGATTTTGACATCCTCTGGGCTTTCCTCCTCCATTTCTGTCAGATTTATATTAAATATTTATTTTAAATTGAAAAAAATAAATTTGTAAATTATCACAGACACAATGAAACAAATGAAAAGAGAGTGTGGACTGAATGATATGGAATGAATTAAATTATAAATGTACTCACAAGTTTTTCACTGTTGTCAATTCCATGCCAGAGTTCCTTCATGAGCTTCACAAAGTGGTATTCATCTAGTTGTTTATTTATCGATAAGTCATTCATCTAATGAAGAAGCTTTCAATAAGTTAGACGACATTCTACAAGTTGGACATCAAAGGAATTAGACATTCAAATTAGACATTCAAGAGGCATTTAGCTTTCAACTTTAAAAACCCAACTCAATAACATCATCGCCATTACCATCTTCATCACTACCATTACCATCATCATCATAATAGATCAAATCTTAGCATGTATGAACTTCAAACCTAGATGTGGATTTTTGGCAGCAACTTTTGGTTTCTGACTAATGAACCAGACCTTGAATGCAGTGTAGTACGAACGTTGGCTTTTATGCTGCTGCTGCTGCTGTTCTTGGTCTGTCTGTTGATTCATAAATAAATAGATTATTGGTGATGATTATAATGTATTGAAGGACTTCAATGGACAGAAAGCAAAATAATAAATTTCAAATAATTTGTACCTTTTGTTTGTTTTTTGATGACGATGAAGCTGATGACAAGACATTTGATATATTTGCATCTGGTAGCGGAGATTTCAAATTTGTTAAAAATAACAACACAATGTAATAGAAACCAAATAATAAAGTGTAATAGAAATATGAATTGACATACAATGAATACATACAATTTAATTAACATTTAATTATTTAATGTAATTATAAAATTTATTTTTTAAATCAAAATTTGAAAGAGAAAATTCTAAAGTACCAGAAAAAGAACTGTTAGATTCTTCTTTTACGAGTTTGCTTTTCACTTGCTTCATTTTTAATGGCTTTAAAATTATTTTTATACAATTTATGAAAAGAATAAAAAAATAATAACAGTTTATTACTTAAATGAAGAAAACTGACAGCCATATTTTGGAAATTGGGAACAATTGTGTGAGTAAAAGCATCCTCAACATCAATTTCTTCCTCCCCTTCTTCATCATCTATTTCTTCCTCCTGATCCTCATTCCCATCTTCATCCTCATCGTCATCTTCATTGTAATCAACCGGGTCATTATCATCATCATCATTATTGACTTCAATCTCTTCTTCAAAAAATTCATTGTCGTCGATGTGGTCCTGCGTAAATATATTGTTATCATTGCTATAGTCTTCGGTGTAGAAATTATCTGGCAGCAACATGCTCATCGAGATGAACTTTTTATCATCTGATGATTCATTGGAATGCATTTCACTTGTAGGTTCTGTTGAAAAAATTCTTCATTTACTGATTTGTGGATTACAAAGAGTTATTTAATTTTAATTTAAAAGAGGCAAAACTAAAATGTAAAAAGTAAAACGAAAAAACGTTTAAATCACTTGGCAGTTTCAGTACGAGAGATGGTGACGATAGAGAAGATGTAACTGATTTTGAAGATGGTCCTTCTAAGCTGCCTTTCGACTTCCTCTTTTTACTCTCAACCACAAACTTTTCAAAAATCTCCATTTCCTCCATTTCAAGAAACTTCGAGGTTTTTTTTCGAATCTTTAGCAGGCAACAGGGATGAAATTACAATATAATTAAAAATATTAATAAAATTATTGAATTAATTAAACAATATTCAAATAAAAATCATATTATTAATTTTTAATTTGAAAAATTAAAAATAAAAAAAAAAACAATAAGAAAATCAGAAAAAGGTGAAAAATAAAAATGGTTTTTATTTTATAAATTAAACAACACTAACTCTTCCAGATTTTGTAGCATCGGAGGAACCAATTTCCATCTTTAATAAATAAACAAATTATAAAATACTTTCACCAATTTAAAAAATCCAACTTGGATGGTTCTAAGTGGCAAATTGCCGGTGTTTAGGTTTACCTGCTTGAAGTGAAAATAAATTTGAATTAAACATTTTTCATAGTGTGAAATTAATATGAATTGATTAGCGCAAAATGAATGTATATTATTGATTTTTCTATGTTCGCTAACTAAATAACATTATAACATTTACGGTTTTCAATGGACGTTTTCCATTGTGAAGAACGCTCGCTAGGTTATTCCATGTGTATTTATTATCGAGCGCCTCACCATTTTTTAAGGACAATTTTTAAAGGTTAATTTATTCTATAAAATTGTAGGTAAATAATTTAACTGTATTTCACTAAAAGGTTTGCTATAAATTTGTGACAACTGGTCCGGTTTAATTCGAGTTTGAGATGTAGGTTTATTTTGATATAATAAAGCAAATGAAAGGATAAAAGTTTGCATAATAACTGTATTTTTTTAATTATAGTTAATAAATTAATGATAATAATAAAATAATTAATTCTCAAAAAAGAATCTTCTACTCTACTCTACAGTTTACTATTTATTAGAAGACTAGACAATGATTAATGCCAAATAGAATATTCAATGAATAATTAGTAGTATAATATAATAATATAATGCTCAATGACAATTATGTAAATAATAAATAAATAATATTCAAGCAAGTCAAATTAGTAATTACAAATTAGTTTTTCAGTATATTACTGATTACTACACCACACCTTACCTTACACACAATGAATTCTCCACTGGGCAAAGAGTTTTTACAGCATATTGAGAAAGGAGAATTAGATGGTGTGAATAATCTTCTTGGAGAAAATTACAACATCAATCTAGATGAGAGAGACCAGGTTAGTTGAGAAGTTATAACATATAAGATAAAATTGTTTCATTCTCCATGTATATTTTCTATATCTTTTTTTTCCAGATGTACCAATTACCAATTGTAAACACGCATACATATACATTCTCTCTGTCTCTCTCTCTCTCTCTCTCTCTCTCTCTCTCTTACTTACTTTTTCACATATATATACACACAACACATTTTTCAGGATGGTCAGACATTTTTGATGATAGCATGCAGGTTGAAGCAGGTGGATATTGTGAGAAGGTTGCTGGAAGAGCTAAGCGTTTCTGATGTCAATGCTGTTGATAATGTTTGTACTGCTGTTGTTTTTTTATTCTTATTTAGTTTATAGTTTATTTATTTTATTATTGATTTCATATATTTTATTGGATTTTTGATTTCTTTATTATATATATTTATTATTAATTTTATATTATTTATCTTCTTTTTTTGAGGTTTTATTGGAGATTTATTACAAAGTAATTTCATCAAATTTTCTTCATTAATTTTGTTGTCTTTTTGAGGTGCAATTATTCTATCAGGATTATGTTTGGTTAAATTTTTATTATGTTAGCTACTTCATCATGGTCAAATTCACCATGTAGTGTTGTAGTGAAATGTAGTAGTGTATGTGTCTGTATGTGTGTGTGTGTATTTGTGCTTATGTCTGTGTGTTTGTGTTTTATGTAATTATCACATCATCATTATCATCATCAACATCATCATCACACCATCATTATCAGGATGACTGGTCCAGTTTGTTGAATGCCTCAAAGGAGGGTTCTCCAGAAATTGTGAAAATGTTACTGGATGCTGGTGCTTCTATAGAGCATAGAGATATGGTTTGTTTGTGTGTCGTGTGTGTGTGCGTACGTTGTCTACGTGTATGTGTCTGTATGTATGTATGTGTGTGTGTGTGTGTGTGTGTGTGTGTGTGTGTGTATGTGTGTGTATGTGTGTGTGTGTATTTGTGCTTATGTCTGTTTGTCTGTATTTTATGTGGGGATTTCAGTAATGATTATATTCAGTAATTCATTCATCTATTCCTGATTTCAATTAGTTAATCATATATTCAATTTATTTGTTCAATGGCACGATGTTACCTACCTACTTTCATGTAATTTAACACACGCACAGACACACACAGACACACATACATACACACGCATGCGCACACACAGACATACGTACACACACACGTAACAGGCAGGTTGGACTGCATTGATGTGGGCCAGTTATAAGGGCTGGAGTGGTGTGGCACAAGTTCTTCTGGAGAGAGATGCTAACCCCAATGTTAAAGGGGAGGTCAGTGCTTAATGAATGGCTAGATGGATGGATAGATGGATGGATGGATATATCGAAGATTGAGTGGATGATGGATAGATGGATGAACAGGTATATTGGAAAGATAAATGAATGGATAGATGGAATAAAGGCAGACAGTATTATTAACATAACAACACCTCTAACATGGCAAAATTATTGCTAAAACATTCTCACCACAACATAAATTAACACAACAACATTACCTATTAGCACCATATGTCCTGTTTGACCTGGGCTGCAGGTAGAGGTCATTCAGAGGTTGTTAACCTTTTGCTGAGGTTTGGGGCAAAGGTCAACACTGCTGACAAGGTTGTTGTTGTTGCCATGGTATTATTATCATTTTTTATCACTACGTATTATTTTTATTGTTGCTACTAAATTTATATATGTTTGTATAAATATCTTTCTCTCTCTCTCTCTCTCTCTCTCTCTCTCTCTCTATATATATATATATATATATATATATATATATATATATATATATATATATATATGTATATATATATATGTATATATATATTATAGTATGGTACAACGCCGTTGATATGGGCCGCACGAAAAGGTCATTACGACATTGTATCCATGTTGTTGAAGGAAGGGGCCGTTGTCGATAAAGCTGGAATGGTAAGTCAGTCACTGAGGATGATGATGATGATATCTATCCATCTATCTTTGTCTTTGCTCTGCCTATCTAACAATTTATTCATTCATCCATCTATTATCTAGTCACTCATTAGCCCATCCGCCCATCTTTCCATCCATTCTTCTATATACTCATTCGCCAAACCATTCATCTATCCATCCATCTATCCATCCATCCGTCTGCATGGCTATCTCTCTATCAATCAGAAATCCATTCGCCATCGTTTGTCATCCATCTATCCATCCATCACCTCTAACAGAACTCCTGGACGGCATTGATAGTAGCCAGTTCAGGCGGTTATGCCAGCGTCGTCAAGCTACTGCTGGAACATCATCCCAATGTCAATGCCGTCGATAAGGTCTGTGATGGATGGATGGATGGATGGATGGATGGATGGATGGATGGATGAAGGAATGAAGGAATGAATGAATGAATGAATGAATGAATGAATGAATGAATGAATGAATGAATGAATGAATGAATGAATGAATGAATAGATGAATGGATGGATAGATGAATAAATAATAGAATGATGGATAATGATAATAAGAAAGATTTAATGGTCATAATGACTTTAAAATTTGAAAGATCAAATCGTTATTCTTCAAAATGAAGTATCATTTAACAAAACGAAACTTCTTTCAAAGACATGTGAAGCACTGATTGATGTACAGATAACTGATTAATAGAAGTTAACTAATCTATTAGATAAGTGATCGTGGATTTATAATGAATAGAAAGTAGCAAGTTCATTTATTCAGCGGTTGACAAGAGCAATTTGTGTATCTTTCCATTAGGACGGCTACACGGCACTGAGTATGGCTGCCAAGGATGGCTACGTTGAAATCGTCAGTCTGCTACTACAAAATGAAGCCTATGGAAATATTACCGATAGGGTTGGTGGCCATGAGTGATGATGAATGACTGAATGAATGAACAAATGATTAAATGGATGAATGGATGTATAAATTGTTAAATGAATGGATGGGTGAATGAATTTATTGACGGATGGATAGATTCATGGATGGATTGAGGATCAGTTAAACACTTATTTGCAAAGTTTTTGAATATTCTCGAATAGGAAGGTGACACGATACTGATTCACGCAGTTAAGAACAACCACACTGACGTCGTGAAGCTGCTGCTGAAGAAATATGCCGACATAGATGTCACTGGAGTGGTTAGCTGACTAACATCACGGTGCATGTGGCTTTGTTTCCTTCGTTATGCTCATGACGTGGTCGTCATTTTATCTCTTGTGACACTTGTTGCTCTGTTTGGTGTCATTAGTCATATAATGAATAGCTTAAGACCGTTAGTTGCTTTTTAAATCGTATTTGCGTTCAAATCGTTTTTCATCATCGCACTGCAGGTAATTTCTAATAGCAACATCAAGATCGTTTTCATCAGTCAGTACTGCTCTTGTGGTCATCATCGTATTCACCGTCATTCTCTTTTTTTATCTTCCTCATTATCATCTTCTTCTTCCTCATCATCATCATCTTCTTCCTCATCATCTTCTTCTTCCTCCTCATCATCTTCTTTTTCCTCATCATCATCTTCTTCTTTCTCATCATCATCTTTGACAACTACACGACACCAGGACAACAAAACGGCTCTGTTCTGGGCGGTAGAGAAGTGTCACTATCAGATGGTCAAACTCCTTCTCGACAATAATGCCAACCTGGAGATCCCAAACAAGGTTCAGCGTCTCATTTTCTCTTAAAACTCTTTACTTGTGTAGTTCAGTTGGTTTCGGTTTTTTTGGCAAAGTTTAATTTATGCAGAAGTGATTCTGTTTGGAATTGAAGTTTTGCTTTCTATTACGAGATTTAATCTTTGCACGATTTCGGAGATGATAAAAATATTATTAATACTTTTGTTTAATGGATGTTATTTTCGGTTCATTGCTAAACACATAGGAGGAGACAGGGCATTGAATCACTAAAATGGTTTTGATTGGACAGGACGGAGACACGCCCTTATTAAAAGCCGTCAGGAACAGAAACCTGGAGATCGTTCAACTGTTGGTTGATAAGTCCGCAAAAGTTTCTGCAACTGACAAGGTTGGCTGATTGACTAATGGTTCGTCTGGTTGAGATTATTTTGCTGATTGACTGATGGTTCGTTGAAGCATGCTTAGAAAATTTTGTTTATGCATCTTACCTTAATTAGATTTTTTTTAATAACAGCACTCAAAATTTCATGTTCTTACGACATGAAATTTTATTCAACGTTTCTTATAACAGTTTTCCATTTTGCGAAAGTTTTAATAACCACAGTTTTATAATTTTTACAAGCACAAATTGTCGTCACCCACTCATCCACCCACCGACCAACCATCCGTCACTCAGAGAGGGGACAACTGCCTGCACATCTCAGTTCGCAGTCGATCGAAGCGCATCACGGAGTACCTGCTGCGAAACCCAAAGAACTCGAAGCTCCTGTATAACAAGAACAAGAAGGGCGAGACGGCTTACGGCATTGACGCTGGTCACGAAAGAAGTCTTCTCGCTCAAGTTTTCGGAGCCAGTTAGTTTTATTAAAGTTGAATGTTTCCATACCTGATACTTATATGTATGTGCTGTTTTTTTCTGCAGCTTTCAGTTTCGCATCAACTTATCAATGAAAATAGATAAAAGATGATGAAATGTATAACCTCACTTCAGAGAACTTGAACGCAGACGACAACATGCAAGGTTACGAGTTGTACAGTGCCACGATAGCAGATGTGCTGGGTGAACCGTCCCTCAGAACCCCCATCACTGTTGGCCTTTTCGCCAGGTGGGGTAGTGGAAAGTCTTCCATGATCAAGAGACTCAGAGGTTAGACGTTTTTGTTGTGGATGTATTGGTGGAAAGTGGAAAGTCTTCCATGATCAAGAGACTCAGAGGTTAGACGTTTTTGTTGTGGATGTATTGGTTTGGAACAGACTGACGCAGCAAAATAACTGACGCTTACAAGTTATGAAAATAACAAGGCACATGACAAATACGCATAACAAATACACATGCAGCTGAAATGGAAAGTTACGCAAGTTGGAATGTCCAGCCAAGGTTTAACATCACTTTCATCTTCATCCTCTTCTCCTTCATCGTCTCATCCGTCATCGGTCTAGTCGTCGGTCTCATCTACATATGGCCTGCTGGGCTGGGTATCGCCGGAAGTCTATTTTTAGCTCTGCTCGTCTTTTATAGTTGGCCGATTGATTGATTGGCTGTTTGTTGTTAGATGGATGGATGGTTTGTTGGAGTTGTTTGATTCGACGCTTTGCTCTGATTGGTTTATTTTTCGAATTTATAAAAAGATGTCAATTTTTCTTTTTTTTTTGCATTTTCACTGATTGTCCTATTTAATTGAACCAATCAGGTTTGTCATATTTTGGGGCGGTCAAACGTGATTGGTCGGCGGCTGTGAACATCATCTTCTATCTGAGCAAGCAATTTCAATTCGTCAGCCTCCTTTCAAAGGTCATCTTCTGCAATGTACCCGAACAAAAAAACAGGGACACAGCTCCTATCAGGTCAACGTGATGATGATAGTGATGATGACGATGATGATGGGGATGTAATGATTATTACTACGATGATGACGTTGATGCGAATCTGTATTCATTATGGTTTAATTTCTCCAAATAGATTCATTTTCACCGACAATGCTCACCTGAATACGATAATGGGTGAGAAATCAATAATCAGCATCATCAGCACCCTCTGTGATGCCATCGAGAATGACTACGGAGTCATCATCACCAGACTCTTCAAAATATTCAAGCCTAAGAAAGGTAAACGTTATGGATGTTATCATTTCGACCATGATTGGTAGCATGTGTTTTGTTGAGTTGTCGCTATAAATGTTAATCTCTTGTGTTAATCCTACCTAATCCATCGTAGCCTCCGAGCACGGTCGATTCAAATCATTGTGTTGCATTCCCTACTTTGTCCTCGTCATCTTCATCCTCCTAGTCATCATCACGGCCTCCGTTCTCATCTGCGTGCTGGGATTCGATAAGGACTTTTCATCTGAAAGGACCATCCTCATCAACGGCATCATCCTCGCTTTGTTCATCCTGGCTGGTATTTTTATTCTTGGCAATATTTACCTCTGGTGCAGGACTGTTGTCAGTTTGGTCATTCCGACCAGGAAACAGATTCAGAAGATAAATTCGAAAGGAATAAATGACGTCAACAAGTTGGATGCTATTGTGCCACTCCTTAAGAAAGAGGTCAGTAGGTCATCTTGTTGATGCTGATTGGTTAGCTAGGCCAGGTTAATTGGTTCAGTCCACAAAATGATACGGGTCAATATTTTCTGGATTGCTATTGGAAAAATTGACTCTTTCATTTCAAATTTACATCGTCTGTTATATTTGCGCAACCTTTATTTGTATTTTGGCTAATTTTCTTACCGGTTTTAAATTTTGACCGCTCCCCCACCAATCATCATGACAACCAGGTGGACCACATAGGATGGATGGTCCGAACGATGGATTCATTCACAGGCAATCACTCCCGGCTGGTTGTTGTGGTCGACGGGCTGGACAGTTGTGAGCAGGACAAGTTGTTGAACGTTCTCGATCTCGTTAACATTCTGTTCGGTAACACCAATTCACCATTCGTCATCATTCTCGCCATCGATCCACACGTCATCATCAAAGGAATTGAACACAACATACACAGGTATGCACGGCAATCAATGCCTTCCTATGTGAGTGCACATATTGTTTGTATACCATCTACAACTTACGCATGCTACACATTGTAAATTTGTGTCTTATTTTTCCACTTTGTATATATTATACAAACATTTTATTGTTGGTCGTTTTGGGCGTGTACACGAGCGAATGTCTTTTGTTTTGAATTCAGTCTAATAAAAAATGTGATTTCAACAAACCTTTAAACAGTCAATTCAGAGATACTAGCATAAACGGACACGACTATCTACGTAATATCGTGCAACTGCCCTTCTTCATTCAGAGTCAGTGCCTTCCCAAGCCACCGGTACGTAATGTCACAAAGTTGGATATCTACCAGAACAGTGATGTACACGGCGTTGCTTTCAATTGTCATGTTAGTTGGTTGTTAGTTAATTGTTAGTTGGTTGTTGGTCGGTTGTTGGTCGGTTGTTGGCTGGTTTTTAATTAGTTGTTGCTTGGTTGTTAGCTGGTTGATAAACATTTGGAAACTTTGAAAATGTAATTGGTGTTTATACTTTTTTTTTGAATGTACCGATCAGAGACAAGAGTCGCAAATCTCTGGGGCCTCCTACTTATCGTTGACCGACGTAGGCAAGTCAAAAGCAGGGCGGAGGAACAAACTGTCAATCAGCAATCCGCTATCAAACAGCACAACACTATTGAGACAGCCATCTTTGTACGACCTGTCCAAATCCTTGAACAAGACGTCGTACTTCAGCGACATCAACCCCAGAAACATGAAGAGACTCATGAACATCCTGGCTGTCACTGGTTAGTTGAGAAACTGGCTGCCAGACAGAACAGCTGGTCTAACAATTGAATCAAGATTATTGTTTGCTAGCATGACATAGCAATACTTTCAGTTTTTGTCATTTTTAATATATAGCTTTTCATCTTGCAACTATTTCTCGATTTGCCAGCGTTGGTTGCCGTCGTCGTAATATTTTATTTTTATTATTCAACGTAAACGTGACCATCTTCATCGTCGTCGACGTCGTCATCCTGGCAGGGCGCCTGTTAAGGGCATTCAACGTGGAGTTCAACTGGTACAAACTCGCTTCCTGGATCAACTTAACTGAGCAGTGGCCCTACAGATTATCGTGGGTTATCTTGGAGGTGGAAGACCACGAAAACATCGAGGACTCTCAGAACATTAAATTTATTTATGATAGGTTGATATTTATTATTCGTGCTTTGTTCATATTGTGCTTTCAGTTTTGCTAGTTTCGTTGAATAAGTTGGTGGTTGTACTTCAAATCAAGTTTACAGAAAATTTGTTTGAAATATTTTCAAGGCTAAACAGTATTAAATGTGTGTGTGTGTTTCAGTTTTTAATCATTGCTTGCTTCCGTGTTGTTTGTCTGTGCAATCTGCGCCAATGATGTGTTGAACGAAATGACGCAGAGTAAGTCACAAGATTCCATTATCTCGAGATGTCGATCCGCTGGTTGAAATCGATCGCAATGTTCGCAAGTTAGAAGTTTTCCTGGCCAATAACTCGCCGCCCATCACTGTTGCAGACATGAAGAGATTTCTTCCGTGCACCATCAATGTTGATCCTTACCTCAGGAAGTTAATTAGAGGTCTTGTTAAGCACTCTTTATTTACTTCCTTGCTTCATGTTTCCTACTATCACCCACATGTTTCATTATCATCCTTCTTGCTAATGAGTCGTAAGGATTAGGTTGAGAATGATCTCAACATAATCAGGATTGTTATATTTTTTATTCAACATCATAACTTTAAAATTTATTATTCTGTGATGATATATGAGTATGTATCCGGTGCCATTAGAACTGCAACAGAACGCAGAGAACCTGGCTGGAGAGTTGATGTACAACAACCAGATGACCTCGCCAATGGATGCAAGAAACTGGATGAGGGCTGGTCAGTATGGAACGCTGGGCAGTCTAACCACTGGTGGAACTTCTGCCGCTGGAGCCGTTGGAGTTAGCAGTGGATTACTTAGGAGAAGGAATCATTCTGGTAGTCCTTGGTAGGTACATGCTTTTTTCGATTTTGTTTATTGTCAGATGTGTTGATTGCAACTTCGTTTGGTGTGCTGTTCTATGTTTAGATATTGTTGATGTCAATTTCGATGATGTTGATGCTACAGTTAGTTGCTTTTTGTTGTTTTTGGAGTTTTACAAATGTTCAAAGCCAAATTTTGATATTCTGGCAGTCACACGATGCCGCCAATGATGATGGGTCCACCGAACTACTTCCAACATCCATATCTCTTCTATGCTCCACCAATGGGTACTGCCGCGCAAACTCTGGCACCACCTTCACTCAACGTGCCAGTTAACATCAAGGTACGTGTCTTTCTTCATGTTTGTTTTTACTTCTCTGTTTGTAATACTTGAAAATGCCGTTCTATTAATTAAAAGAAGTTTATTTTTATTGTATATTTTTGATTAAATAACAATAGTTATTATATTTTTTATAGTATAACATTTTTTTCACTCAATTTCAAAACAGGGCAACATGCCGAAGAAGTCGCTAGCTCGTTATACCTGCGACGATCTCTGTCGTTTGATGGAGCAATTGGATGGTCTCAGTGCTGACATGCTGGATGACTACATCGGACAACTGAAAGCTAACAACATCAATGGAATAGTCCTGTCTAACTGTGATCTGAACGAGTTGAAGAGCAACATGAAGATGAAATTTGGAGACTGGGAATTGTTCCGCTGTCTTATCGAGATGTTGCGTAACATGGAGATGCAGCAGTTGCAGCAACAACAGCAGCATGATCCGACATCGTCATCTGATATGAACCAATCACTGACTGCTACTAACCTTTTCAATTCTGCAAATGAATCAACTGTAACTGGCAGGGAGCCTTCACCTAAGCCCAGATTTCAAACAAATTCTGCTTCCGGTGTGCTTGAGTCAGCTGCTGAAAAAGCCAAACGGTATTTTTAACCGATATTTTGCTGTTGCTATCATCAATTTTCAGTTGTTTTGTTTTTATTTTTGATAGTTTTTATTTAGTTGTGATATAAATTATTTCAAGTTATTGGCGACATTTGTTTACGATCCTTTTTTATCAGACATAAGTGAAAATAAAAAATGTTTTTGAATGTAAAATTATATTTTAGTAAAATTTCCTACCCTTCAAGCGAAAAATGTTTTTTATTAAAACCGATATAATTTAATCTCCAAAAAAATTGTCAAGATTGGCGTCGGACAGCTGCAACACCCTCGCAGGGAACAGCATGGAGTCAATGAATAACATCTCATCCATCGGCCTCTTCAGAAGCCAACAGCAGCAACAACAGCAGCAGCAGCCGTACATTCCTTCAACAACACAAATGATGAAGGCCATCTCCAAAGAACAAGAAATGGATTTCAAAAATTTTAACATTTCTAAACAGCAGCAGCAACAACAGCAGCAACTACAGCAGCAGCAACCTATCCCACCGCAGTCTCTCTCATTATTTACTAAACCGCAGCAAAACTATCAGCTCTCCTTGCAGCAGCAGCAGCTGATGAGGCAAGATAGTTTTGTAAACGAGGTGATGATGGAGGCGGAGGCACTCATCAATATTGTGGAGGCTACAGGTGTCGAGACGAACAGCGAGAGTGACGAATCAGAGGACGGAGATGCGGGAGCAGGAGAGGGAGGTCACAGGACCGGCGCTATCAGTCCCATTCCTGAAGAAGATACTCTCTCCAATCCAATTCAAACATCGTCTCATTCCAGCTTTGTTAGTCTCGCTAAACATGCCGTCCTCTCTAGGCAGGTTGGTGACATTTCAAGTAGCCATATAATTAATTATTTTTAGTATTTATATTGTTAGTGTCATTTTCCATCATCACTTCTGTCACCGTCGTAGGCTTCCCAGGATAGCGCGACCAACATCGGGGATCGAGCCTTTTTTGTTGGTCCCGACAATGATTCGGGTGAATCAGATTCCGAAGAAGTTGAGAGGTTGTCGCACAAGAATTCGGTGATGAGGAGACAACAGACTACGAAGAGTCCTCACCACAGTGTCGCTGGTGATGTTGCAGCCAGTGTGGCTGCTTCTGCTGCTGCTGCTGCTACTACTACTACTACTGGAGCTGGATGCATTGTTATCGGCAATGCTTCCTCTGGCATCAATGATGCTAATTATGTGAGTTGTCCGGTTTTGCACTTTAATTAAAGTTGGTTTTTCAATTGAAATGCACAATCTAACTAAATTACTAGTTAATTAATAATATTTTGCATGTTGATTACGCTAGTTATTCATAGCCAAACTAAAGAGATGCACGCACAATCCCTCGAACAGCAAGTGAACAGGGACAGCAAGAAAACAGCTCTGAAGAGACCGGACTTGACGAGGGCGAGCACCGATTCAACTGCACCTCTCCTCAATCGAACGTACAGCGAGGATGCCAGTCATGCATTGGTCTTCAACAACTCATTTGCAGTCTCTGGTCTCAATGGAACGGACGCTTCTGAAGCTAACAACAGCGGTTTGTGTAGTTTTGTCATGTTTTTTGGTATTTACATTCTTTCTTTCGTTTTCGTTTCATAACAGTTCCGGTTTCTCGTCCTATTTTAGAGCTTTTTCCCTTTTCGTACCAATCACATGTCGTATTTTTTAAATAGTGTGGCTAGATGTTTCAAAAACAATATACCTTCCTAATGATTCAGTTTGTTGACGTAACGCAAAATGTTTCGATCGTTCATTGCAGGTTATAAATCAGCATTCGTTACACTCAACAGTGGAATCATTTTCCAGCCAACTTCATTGAAATCTGATCAGTTAGTCGTCATTTGCATAGTTTTTGGATGTTTAATTTGGTGTTTTACTGAGTTTTTAGACTTTATTAATTCGTTAAATTTTTAGGTCAACAAACGTTTTGTCGTACAATTAAAATGAAACTTTTTGTGTTTGAAACGTGCCGCACCTCTGACTTTCTTTATCTATGACTCAATAAATTTTACAGGAAAGAATTGGAAAATAAAGACGAACAAGATTCCTCATACAAAATTACGATCGATTTCTAAAACTGTTCATGCTTCTTGTACTTTTAGTTATTTTCATTTTTGCAACATTAACGTTTAACGTTAATGTATTTAATTGTTAATAAGTGTTCCAGTTTGCATGAATTTGTCGATTATCTGTATTTAATTTCAAATCATTCGTCTTTTGTCTTAGTTAATTTTTAACTTGCAAGTCGGCAATTTCAAAGTTCACGAAATTTCTACTTCCTTGTTTTGTAATATAATAAAATGTTAATAACAATAGCCATCCATGGATTACATAGGTATCCATATAGCCACCGACAGATTCTTGTAAATCACCGTTCTAATTTCGATTCTGCCAATCGGTATTTTACGTTTATAAAATCTATTTTCTAAAAGTATTTTTGCTATTTTAAAGTTGATGTAATGGGCGTCGAAATGGTGCAACGGTAAATTAGAGACTGGCACAGCTGTTGCAGCGACCAGGTTCGACGGCGATGTGTGCAATGTGTGTTTCTTGATCCTCTAAATACTAATGAAGAGTGATTTGTAATAAAATGAATTAATGGTATCAGTTTCGATTTCAATAGCATACCAGGGCAGCACAAAACTGGTGAAGATTCATTAAAATGAATTGATTTCCATGGAATGACATTTCAGTCAGAACTGTACTTGTTAGTTTTGATAAAATTTTTGAAAAACGAAGTACAAATAAAGTTTTATTATGTTGAAGAGTGATTTTTTATATGACTGAATGAAGTCCATGGGGCGGTGTATCAAAAATGGGTTCCGATTTCTTAATGGAACATATACTTGGTATGCTAATGATCCTTTAAAGACTTAAATGCTAATTATTATACCATCAGCTTTTGCTAATGACCCTTTAACAACTTGTATGCTAGTTATTATGCAATCAGCTTTTTACAACGCAATGGCATATATATATATATATATATATATATATATATATATATATAAATATATATATATTCTGGATTTAATCAGTTTTATTTTTCAAAAATTAGGCGCTGTGGATCCTTTGTGGAATTAGATGAACCGTATACGCACTGCCTTTGTTTATGTTTAAATTTTTTCTATGATTTTGATTTAATTTTTGATCAAACAATTAATTTTCATCTCAACTAAACGATTCAAACAAGTTGGAAGATGCAACAAAATTCTCGATTTCCTCTTCAGACGGGTTTAATGTCAAGATTTCCTCAGCCCGGAATTGCGGTTAGTTTCTTTGATTTTTTGTATCTAATTTTTAATTATAAATAATTAATTTAATATTAAATTAATAATTAAATACGAAATTCTTACTATGATAATCGTGAGCAAACTTTTTCGGAAGAATCTTTAGCTGCCGACAGTTTTTGTTTTTATAAAATAATTTGAGCTGATCTTTACAAAGGTTCGGCTTGCAATGTTTTGTGTTAGCAATACAAGGGATCTACATCTATAATTTCTAGAATTTCATTTTTTTATTTGTTGAATGTTGATTGATTTGATTTGAAATTTTATTTCTTTTGTGACATGTTTGAATGTCCATTTTGATGATAAGCTTAAAATTTAAGCCTTAAATTTATTTCCAGTTTTACTTTTATATTTTTTTGATAATAATTTATTAAGCATGTTTGATGAATGATAATTTTATTTGAAACACTTCAGCATTTAGATTTTAAATTGATACTAACCTAATTTTATTTGATTAGGGCTCTGTAAGACCTTCCCTTGGAAGTTCAAGGATGGGAAGTATGCCCCCGCCTGGAATGACTCAACATAATGGACCTATGAATGCTGGTGCTGGTATCTTTCAACCAGGTTTGTTTTCTTGTAACTAAGTTTATGAATTAACCAAATAATTATATTTATTTTATTTATACATATGTTTATGTATGTATGTATATGTGTGTATGTTTGTGTGTATGTGTAATATATAGACATAGTTAAAATGTCCATTTGTTGTTTTGATGGAAACTTGTTTAGTGTAGTTAGTTCTCCATGAAGTTGACTTTAAAATATAACAAAATATAAAAGTCATCTTATGCAATATATATAATAAAACCATAATTCTTCTTAATTATTTTACAAAATATTTTTTACATGCTTTATTAAAATATGTGCATCAAATTTATACACTCTGATAGCAAAAGATACATTTTTTCAAATATTCAAATACATTTATGTTAAATGCACTGATTGAATGTTGGTTTAGCTGGGTCAGTTAGGCCCAACAAACCAAGTAAGGAGAAAGAAAAAAGTAAGGAGAAAGAGGAACGTGAAGAAAGTAAGAGGGTACTAACATGCTCATCGTTGAGTGTTGTTTATGTGTTTTTGTATGTGCGTGCGTGCGTGCGTGAAGGTTCTAATTAATATTTTAATGTGAATGTCATTTTATCGTCATTTTATTTATGTTTTATTTTTAATTTTATTTCTGTCCAAGTGTTTATTGTGTTTGATAGATAACAATTGATACGTTTTTATTTTTTCGTGCATTTGACAAGGTTGAATGTTTATAAAATTTCTCAGAGTTGTTTGGATCAGTTTTATCCCTCTGAAAAACTCTTTTGATTTTTTTCAAACATTTGTAATTGTCATTGGTTTCTTACTTTTAAAGCATGATCATCGTCAATTTTGTCATCATTCTCAATGTTTTATATCTGCATCAATTCTACTAGACGTGTGTACAGTTGTTGGATATTGTCAGTTATGTTGTTGTTTAGTTCTCATATTGTTCAGCCAATAATCAGGACATTCCTCCAGTAAAAACTTGCTTGCACAAAAAATTTTCCCAAAATATTCTACACTAGTGTTGTAGGTTAGGTTCAGGGTTATTTAGCTAGGGGTTAACTTTTGAATAGGCGCTCATGATAGGGCTAAATTGTAATGAGTGATTTATTGTCGTGTTTTCTTAGAAGCCGTAACAACGTACATCTTGAAACATTTTGAAAATTTTTGGGTAGATTTTGAATGAGTATTAAATTAGAGGAATGTAGTATTGTCCGGTAACTATTAGTTGTTTGCATTCCATGTTAAAGTGTTGAAAATGTCAAACGACATGTATCTTGGACATGTCTTACAGCGGAAATTTAATGACGTATTACATTTTTTTATAACAAATTAATTCAGTTAAGTGTTTGAATATTCTCATTTAAATGCATGCCGTGTTCGTGTTAGTGGATTTCATTTGATGTGGAATGTTTCTCATGTTGTATGATTTCAGTTTAAATTGTTTTATTTTCGGTTTTCTATTTTACGAAATTCAAAGAATATAGTTGAGGCTTATTTTAAAAAAGTTACATTTTTTAGTGTAATTTTAATTAAAATAATTATTAGTAAATTTTTTAATTGATACATTTTGGGTAAATTTTTTGAGAAATATTGTACCAGATCAAAAGAAACATAACCTAAATATTTAAAATAACCACCACCACTCATTCTTGCAAGGTATGCACCCACCAAACGTGCCCTCCCCAATGCAGATGGTGTTGGATAGGAAGAGGGGTCTGAATGACATGAGGGGCATGCAGCAACCCTCCCAGCAGCAGCACCAATCCACCCCCCAACACATGAAGAACAAGAAGAGAAGAAAAGTGGCCGATAAAATACTCCCTCAAAGGGTCTGCAAGTTTTTTCTCGTCTTTGCTTAAGTGGTTTATTTTCCATTTTTATCTTTTTCCATTTGCAAACTGTCGTTTAGTTATAATTTAATTGAAAAATATTCAGCTTAAAATTAGAATAATGTTGATTCAATTTTTATAGGTGCGAGATTTGGTGCCCGAGTCTCAAGCCTACATGGATCTTTTGTCATTTGAGAGGAAACTTGATTCGACTATCATGAGGAAACGGCTTGACATACAGGAGGCACTAAAGAGACCAATGAAGGTGGGTGTGGTTATGCTAATGAGAACAGCTTTCATGTTAATGAAATTGAATTTATGCTAATGGATGTTGAATGTTGCATGTCAAATAGATAATGTTTGTATTGTTAGGCTTTCAGTTTTTCTTATCCATCATTTGAGAATTTTTTTTAGTTTTATTTACACTAAATTATTTCTTGTAAATTTTTTTCTGCAGCAAAGAAAGAAGTTGAGAATTTTCATATCAAACACATTCTACCCAGCCAAACATGAAACCGAGGTTTGCTGTTGCTTTTAATTTTGTTTTTGTTGTTGATGTCGTTGTGATTTGTCGCTTGTTGTCATGTTTTTTGAGTTCTCATTGGAGTTGGAACTTTTCCTCTGTTGTTTCGTCATGTGATGTTAACTCAACCTGGATATCATCTAATGATTTTTTGTAATCATTCATTCATCTTCATTTTTGTTGAGTTGTTGAATATTTTCCAACAAATTGTTGTTTCGCTGGTTTTTAAATTGAAAACTTGTGAGAGTCTAGACAGTTTGGTTTTGAAACATTGAAATATAAAATTTGCTTTTCCTTTAACTGAATTATTGAGTAACACCTGATGAAATTTATCTTATGATGAAACAGGATGGGGAGGGTAGCGTGGCGTCATGGGAGTTGAGGGTTGAAGGCAGATTGATGGAGGAGGTTTGCTTTTTTTTCTCTTTTAGTTTTTATAATTCTTCATTGCTCACACTAGCGTTAAAAAATATTTCTATTTTTCAGTATTTTCACCAATATGAAATTCTTTTCTGTTTTTTGTAATCTAATTAGTTGAAAAACGTTTTATGTTTTTTCAACAAATGTTGGTTTTCTGAATTATTTTATTTACAATTTATTCCCACATGTTAGTTTATGACTAATAAAAATGAATACAGCCTCCTAAAGTTCACGACCCCAACAAGCTGAAGAAAAAGTTTTCATCCTTCTTCAAAAGTCTGGTCATCGAACTGGACAAGGACCTCTACGGACCGGACAACCACCTGGTGGAGGTGAGCACTATTTTTGTCTATTTGTACTCATAGTCGCTGAGTCATCGTGTATTCATGTGGCTTAGTGCTGCACATTTTACGACAGATCTTTCCACCTGCTTCTTTTCAATTAATATGATCATGATTATATTGATGTAGATTGAGCTGTTTTTTTTTCATTTTTATAAAATATAATTGCAAAAACTCAAAATTATGTATATATAATATTTTTGAAAATATTATGTAATAATTATGGTAATAAATAAATAAATAATAAATAAATAATAATTTATTTATTTGACAGTGGCACAGGACAGCAACTACCCAAGAGACGGATGGCTTTCAGGTCAAAAGGCCGGGCGATCAGAATGTCAAGTGTACCCTGCTACTGATGCTTGACTACCAGGTAGCATCTGCCTTTCCATTTGTATCTTAAGTAGTGATTAGGTGAATGTTTTTTGCTACTGTTGATTTGATACATTATTATGTGTCAAAAGTATTTGATACATTATTATGTATCAAAAGTATTTGATACATTATTATGTATCAAAAGTATATGAATATTCATTGTACCTTACGAAGTAATTAAATTAGCGCACATAATAATAATGATAATAATATTAATGGAAACTCTTTCATTTCAACCAAAGTCGTTAAAATGAAATAATAATAATAATAGACAATCACCTCATTGGCTGACCATTGCATCCTCATCATCGTCGAACTTTTTTCTTAAGATAATTTCATAATTTCATTACCTTCCCACCTGAACAGCCTCTGCAGTACAAGCTGGACATTCGCCTGGCCCGTCTACTGGGCATCCACACGCAGACGCGTCCGGTGGTCATCAATGCCCTGTGGCAGTACATCAAGACGCACCAGCTGCAGGACGCACACGAGAGGGAGTTCATCAACTGCGACAAGTACCTAGAACAGGTTAGGGATTGATAGATGGATGGATGGAGGGGTGGGTAGATTTGTTGATGAGTGGATGAGTTCAAGAATGAATGCATGGGTGGGTGGATGGATCGATGGATGCCTTTGTGAATGTGCATTGATGGATAAATAGATATATTTTGTATGTATGTATGTTTGCTTGTTTTTTATGTATGTATGTATGTTTGTTTTGTATGCATGTATGTTTGGATTAATAGATGTATTTCTTAGTTGACCTAAATATAAATTTATTTATTGATATAAATTTTTCTGTGAAAACTGAAGATCTTGGAGTGCCAGAGAATGAAGTTTTCAGAGATTCCTTCCCGACTCTCCCCACTCCTTATGCCTCCCGATCCAATTGTCATCAACCATGTCATCGCGTATGTTTGCTCTCTGTTTGTTTGTCTGTCTGCCTGTTTGTTTGTCTGGTTGTTGGTCTGTTAACTTGTTTTCTTGTTTATTTAATTCATGGCTTGTCCAGTTGTTTTTTTTTATTCTGTTCGTTTGAATGACATGTTTTGTAATGCTGTGTGGTGTTGTTAATAATTCAGTGCAGTTGTGCTTGTCATTGAATTATGATTGGTGGTCATGTACATTTACTAATTTCAGTTTTTTGTTATTTCTTCTAAATGTTTAATGTTGAAAATTCTTTGCAACCATCTTAACTCTACAGGGTGGAGGGTCCTGATGCCAAGAAGACAGCCTGCTACGACATAGACGTTGAAGTGGTTAGTATTCCTTTGGCCCTTCTTAATGCATTGTTAGTAAGGAATGTTTACATAGCGTTTACATGTAATTTTAAAAGTGATAAAAATGTTTTCAGTTATTTTTAAATGTTACAATACAAACATGCATAAAAACGTACATACATACAAAACAAATATACATACAAAACAAACATACGTACATACATAAAGAACAAACATGCATACATACAAACAAACATACATACATACATTCAAAACAAACATACATTTATACATACAAACATACATACATATATACATACATATATACATACATACATACATACATACATACAAGACAAACAAACAGATATACAAACATCGATCTATTACCAAATTGCAGGACGACACGTTGAAACAGCAGATGAGTAGTTTCTTGCTATCCACACAAAGTCAACAGGAGATTCAAGTTCTTGACAACAAGGTATATAATTATTTCAATTTGTTTTTAGTAGATGGCAAGATTTTTGAAATTAAACGAAATTATTAAAAAATAAAGTATGAACCAATGCATCTACAACAATAAACATCTATAGCAACAAACATACGATACTACACGCACAACATACCAATGACGCATAAACATACACAAACACACACCCACAACATTTTAATAACACATAAACACACACACACACACACACACACACACACACACATACATACATACAAAACATATTAATAAAACATAAACAACAAAATAACACACACGCACGCACGCTTCAACAGATTCATGAAACAGTCGAGACGATCAACCAGTTGAAAACCAACCGGGATTTTTTCCTCGGATTCTCCAACAACCCGCAGGAGTTCATCAACACGTGGCTGCTATCACAGACCAGAGATCTAAAGGTATCTTGTTTGTTTAATTGTTCAGTTGTTTGCTCATTATGTGTGCTGCGAATGGTTGAATAAAGGAATAGATGGATGAATGGATACGTGTATCCGACTGATCTCTTGTAATTATAAATTCATAATTCCCTCCTAATGCGTCACTGAATCAGATAATGACTGATGTAGCTGGCAATCCAGAGGAAGAGAGGTATGCAGATTTCTATCACCAGCCCTGGGCTCAAGAAGCTGTCAGTAGATACTTTTACAACAAGGTCTGTTTTATTGCGTTTGCTGGTATGCATCCTCTCTCTCTCTCTCTCTCTCTCTCTCTCTCTCTCTCTCTCTCTCTCTTCTCTCTCTTTCTCTCTCTCTCTCTCTCTCTCTCTCTCTCTCTCTGTGTGTGTGTGTTGTGTGTGTGTGAGTTATTCCATGGTTTGTATTGATTGTATTGTATATTGATTGATTATGTATATATATATATATATATTGGTCAGTCGATTGTTTAGCTGGTTGATCGTTCATGACACTTATTTACCAGGTGCAACAAAGGCGGATTGAATTAGAACTGGCTCTCGGGATAAGGAATAACTGACCGGCATTTCTGTCTTTTATTTTAAATTATTCTCAGTTGTTATTATCATTAAAAGTGTCAAAAATCTATTTTTTGTCTTCTTGTTAGTATTTTTCACGAAACTGTAATAAAGTAGTTGTAGTCTGATCGGTTTTGACATTTGATTTGTATGTGTTGGCTAATCAACTGATGTTACAACAATTAAATTTGTCTGGTGTTGTTTCAATTTTTGTTTCTTTAAGAAATTTTTCAGATATACAAATATGCATTCTAACTGATTTGGAGTTAAGTCGTTGTCTGAAGCGTTTAAATTTTTACGCTCAACTCCAATAGTTACAATGAATTAATACTCTAAAGGTTATTGTTTCATATAGATCGTACAGCTGTTTACTTCAGCAAAAACGTTTTCGTGACGTCATCTCGGTCATTTAATTTGATGAAGCATAATTCAAATCCTGCAATCGGAAAGAGCTTGAAAGTTTTCAGATCATCAGTCTATTTGAATTTATTTTCGCGAATTTATTCAAACAAATAATGAAATTCTTCTATGGCATGAACTGAGCTTATTTTTCTCATTGTAATATTATAAAGTTTAGTGGTAGTGGTTTTCTTATGATCAGAATTTTGCTGGTGACTGGGTCAATGTTTTCGGTCGCAGTTACTTTTTTTGTTCCTTCGTGTTTGCCATCTTAACTAACTCGCCGATCGTGGTATTATGTCGCTTTTCTTCGCGATGAAATGTGGGAGGGCTAGTTACAAAAACGTTGGCGAATGACACTCGTAGTTGGAAATGACTGCACACATGTCACATGATGAGGATGAGGGCAAAGATGTCGACAATAATTGAATTGTTTGCCAGACCTAATTGAAAGTTAAGATCACCGTCCGTGGATCGCGATGGCACAGCACCATCTGCTCGTTCTAAAAATATCTATCGGCTATAAATAATACGCACTTCAAAATAGACTGAAAGAAAGAGAAGAAAAGAGAGTGCGGAAGAGTAGAAAGAGAGAGTGAAATTGGGAAGGAGAAATTAGTTGATGTTAATATTAGTATGTATAATGTGAGCGCATTGTGTGAAAAAAGTGCTGAGCGAAGGAGAAAGAAGAAACGAGATGATCATTGTTCAGTTGAAATTGTCGTTGTTGGTTGGTCGTTGTTAGTCATGCTGTTGTACCTGTCTGTTCTGCGGTTGTTGTGTTTGTTGGTGGGACGCTCTACTCCTTCATTTGTTTGCTCAATCGATCATTTGCTTTTATATTTCCCCTTTTGTTTCAATTGTTTTTTCGTCCGCGGTGTGACATTCTTTGAGGCATTTTCATAATCATGAATACATTCTCTCTAATAATAAACAAGAAATTAACAAAAAACTGAAAATAATATAATTCAATAAGAAGATGAAGATTGTTTAATTTAGCCAACTAATTTTGCTAATTCTTTCGCTCATTCACTATTCAATCGTTTAATTAATTCACTGTTTCCGTACAATCATTTGAATAGGTGATATGTGTATGCAAATATAATTTGAATTCAGAGCTCTCAACCAGCAGGCTATTCATCGCAATTATCTGCTGTGGTGTGCTTGCGGTACAGTGTTGTTCGCTGGTTCGCTAGTTTTCACTCCACATAACATATTTCTCAAATGTTCATACGTATGTTTGTTTAAATGTTCAAGTGTTCGTATGTTCCTCTGTTCTCACCACTTGAAATTGATATATTTAGGTGTTTTTTCATGTTCGCATGTTCACCATAAAATCTTGTACGCTTTATACGTTTCATTGTGTTTGAAATGGAAGTTTTTTGCACCTATAATGAAAAATTTGTTTCTGAAATGTTGAAAGATTTCCTTGGGGTAAAATTTAGATTGAAAAAATTGAAGACTTGAATTTTGGAATCAATAGAAAGACAGTTCAGATGAATGAACCAACGAATGATCGAAAGTAATCACGTTGTCAAGTGTGAAAGTAATGTATGATGAAGCGATGAACTGTGAAATACGACGTTTCAATACCAATATACATTTTGATGATGAGGGAACATAAAAACATTTCACTTCGCAATACGCCGTGAAACATTGAATATATCTCAGTAAGGACTATAAATACATATATATTTTTAAATAAATATATATGCGTGTGTGTCTTTGTGTGTGCGTGTCTGTCTGTGTGTGTGTGTCTGTCTGCGTGTGTGTGTGTGTGTGTGTGCGTGTGTGTCTGTTTGTGTGCATGCTCCCAAATTACGTCAAGCGTAAAAATGTCTGAATTGGATTTGCTATAATCTTTAATGTATGCAGAATATATAATATAATCAGAAATACAACATGACACATGTATATATATATATATATATATATATATATATATATATATATTAATATATATATATATATATAAGGAGAAAGAGAGAGAGAAATGAGAGAGAGAAACAGAGAGAGAAAGCGAGAAGAGAGTGAGTATAACCGAAATCGTGACATAGCGAGAGATTCCTTCAAACAAACAAACAGCAATGATCGTCATCTGAGTTGAATACGAAAAGATTAATATGCTCAATTTCACTTGGTTATAAAGTACGTTACATTATTCATTTGTTCAAATGCTGATGTTACTTTTATGTTATCCAGTTTGTTATCTGCAACATGCTTTCCTGAAAAAATTATTAGTTTGGTATTTTAAATTTTTGTTTAGTTAAATTAAACAGTTCGTTTTCTATGTCTAATCATCATTGATCGCAATTGCTGGTGTTTAAATGATAATTCTTAATTAGTTCTTTCATTATCTCTGCTTGATGTTTACGATTTAAAAATTATAATAGACATAATTGTTGACGTTTTTGTCGAGAGCCCAGGTATTCGAGTATACTAATTAAATTTTTTTGTCAACATCATCAGATCATCGTCAAAAAATTGTTTTTCATATTCCATTGTTATAATCTAGACATTATCATCATATTTATAATACTACTGGATCATTTCCTTCATCATTGTCGTCGTCGTCATCATCATTTTTTATCATTGTATAATTGAAATTTGTTTCAGCATCATCATCTTCGTCATCACCCTCATCATCGTCATCATCACCATCATCACCACTACCATCACCCTCATCATCGTCATCATCACCATCATCACCACTACCATCACCATCATCATCACAACCATCGTCATCATCTCATCATCATCAACATCATTGTTAGTTTCATCTTCATCATTTCCATCGTTGTCTCCATCATCGCCATCACCATTATAACGCTACTAATCCAATATATATGTATTAAAATCATAATGATGAGGACAGGTGTTATTAGCACTTCTACAAAAAAGTTTATCAAAGAATATATCAATCAATCTTATTCAATAGTATCGCAACAACAAAAACAACAACAACAACGAAAACAACGTATTCATACATTTTTTAATACATTATTTTATTACATTAAAAACAACAACATTAGCGTCAACTACATTAACCAAAACAGCAACAATTATTTTTTTTCTTTAAAAAACCAAATTTATTTTTTTAAATTTCATTCTCCAGCATCTGAAATTAACAGTTTGACAGTAACTACGTTACGATATAACATCGAGAACTATCAAGCTTGAAACTTCATAAAACAAACACACCACATCAACATCAACACATTAACTAGTTAACCGCGACAACATAGTCTACAATACCGGCAACTAAATTATAAATGGATGACATTGTTAATGTTAGGCTGGAGATTCCGGTCAAATCGATAGAAGTTAGTTAATGTTGTTGCCGTTGTTGTTGTTGTTGTTAATGTTTCTGATGTTGTTAAATGTTTCGGTGTGGATGCTGTTGTGGCTTATGTTTCTATTTTTGAGGAATTTGTTTATAAAATTAGTTTTATTGTCGTTGTGTTGTTGTTGATGTTAAGTTTGGTGTGTTGTTGCTAACGATATTAACGTTTTTGGGTTTCTTGATATATTTTGTTAGCGTCATTGCTTTATTTCTAGTAAAATTGATAAAGTTTATCACCAATAAATACACTTATTAACTAAATCAAATCAAGTCATTGGTGGTCGTAAAATTCGTAAAAAAGCGTCCTAAAATTCAATTAAAATCTGATACAGTTGAGCTAAATTCCCGCGAATTAATGATCACCAAACACAACAACTTTTATGAGTTTGATAGATATTTATTTTAAAAAATTATTAAAAATATAGTTGCAAATATTTATAAGAAATAATTTTTTCTAAATTATTTATTCAATTTTTAATCATTCATTCACTTTGCACTGATTAATTAATTTATTTGATGATTTATTCATGGACTGCTTGTCTGTCTGTCTGTCTGCCTGCCAATTTATTCATTTCATCAATTCATTCGTTCCATTAGGTTCATTCATTCTATTATTTCATTCATTCATTCCATCGTTTCATTCACTTTCATTCGTTTCCTCATTCCATTCAAATCCTCATTTCATTTAGTGCATCGATCGATCACCGCATTATTTTACTCTGCATATACTGTTGCGTGTCAGCCCGCATTTTTATAACCATGCATTGTTCCCTTCTCTTATCAGAAACAAACACAAACAAACAAACACAAACACATACAAACTAACATACGAAATACAGATACAACTATATACAAAAAGATACAACTATAATAATTAACAAAAGTAATCATTTGTATATACTGTAAATATGGTACCAAAATACCCACCAAAAAACAAATACAAAATAAATATTCATATATACAAAACAAATACTTATAAATACAAAACAAAAACTCATAAATACAAATACAAGCAGAAATACAACGAAATACAAATACAGAAAAACATGCCGTGCGTACTTGCGTACGAATTAACGTTCTTCTGTGTGCATTTCGCTGGTGAACTGTTTATTCTGCGTTAGGCATGAGCGTATTGAAAACACATTGTGTGCTTACACTGCACTATTATTTTGTACTATGTGTATATAATATAACCAAACAATTTTCACATGAACAATTTATATATAACCAACAAATTTACTAGATAATAGATAGTATCCACATACAAAAATATAAGATGAGTGAATCCACAAACGAACAAAGCACATCTTCAAGTAGAATGAATATCATTAATTACGCCATGAAGCAACCAAGTCAAGTCACTGGAACAAAAATGCGTGCAAGGGTCTAGGCAACTTTGGAGGACTGTGGCCGAAATCTGGAAATACATGGAAATACTAGGAGATCTTTTTTGTTACCGCACAATTTCGTTTACACTGGGTCTGCCAATATATAAAACAATTACGCTGGCTCTTTTTTTTTTAATAAAAATTTCAACAAATCCGAAACTGAATGTATGGATGGTTGAAGGGTTTGTTTTTCCTAATCAAAGCAGAACAACAAGAGAGAAAGAGAGAGAGAGAGAGAGAGAGAGAGAGAGAGAGAGAGAGAGAGAGAGAGAGAGGTGAGAAAAAGAGAAAAGAGTAAAAATGACGTTGATAGCACAAAATGGGGTAAAATGACTTTAAAATAAATTTTAATTAAACAAAAATATACTTTAACATTTAAACATAAATTCAGAATAAATCCAAGTAAATAAAATTGAATCTGACGTGTATAAAATTAAATTGAAATAATCCCTAATTAAATTTAATTGCTTTAAATGTCAGTCAAGGTTTATTTATATGGCATTCTATTTATATACTCTAGGTTAACCACGTGCATATTTTTCATATTTGCCTCGTCAAATCCAACTAAGAATGGACGCACTGAGATATTTATGCATTATAAAATGCTTTAATTTATATCTGATTGTGGTACTGTAATAGTTTTGTATGTAAGTATGTATGTAATAGTTTTGTATGTAAGTATGTATGTATGTAATATGTAATAGTTTTGTATGTAAGTATGTACGTGTGTAATAGTTTTGTATGTGAGTATGTATGTATGTAAAAGTTTTGTATGTAAGAATATATGTAATAGTTCTGTATGTAAGTATGTATGTAAGAGTTTTGTATGTATGTAAAAGTTTTGGATGTAAGTAGGTATTGCACTTATACATGTACATTAAGTAATTGTAGTTAATCTACATTTATTAACGTTTGAGAAGAATACTAATAGAAAATATCATCGTATATTTTTTGTTTTTATGATTATACACGGATGTGTACTACAAATTAAGGTTAATTACGTACTACAGAGTACGTGATCAAGCATCAACGTATGTATGTGGTTGAATAAAATCAATAAGACAACTAATCCAGACAGTTTTGTATCAACTCTTTGATGGATTTCCCTAGTTAATTTTGTGGCTTAAAATTTAGTAGGCATTATCACTGAAAATAATTGAACGCGATTTAAACATATAGATCCATATATCCTAAACATATATATACTTAAACTTAGACACTATTTAAACATAACATAACAACATATAACATAACTATTCATTTTATTGTATGTACCATTTTTACATGGCACGCACGACAAAAATATGACTTAATTCGGATGCTTCATTAGAGCAGTAGTGGAAAACTTTGTTGGAACTTTTTATTGATGTAAACCAACAAAAAAATATATATTAAAAAAATGACATTGAAGAGGTTAAGTATTTAATAATAATAACAATAATAATAATAATAATAATAATAATTATTATTATTATTATTAATTACGCCACACAGATTGACTTGAAGTTGAACAATGATGACCTCGTTTGGAACATCAAGAAGAACATTCTCAATACCATCGCTCCTGTAAGACCTTGCTTATTATTATTCTTTTTCTTATTATTATTACACATACGTGCGCACACAGATAGAGATACACAGACGCGCAGCAACACATTCACAATAACCCAAGTTTTTTCGCCTATGTAAATAACATACAATATAATATTATACAATCAAGCATTTGTTTTTGGCCTAGCGTGCAGTCGAACCTTAGCACTGCGTCATCAATAAATACACTGTTCTAACGTTTGCGTTAACCTTTCGTTAATAATATTCTTGTTGCAATTGCTATTAAGATGGTGTAAGAATATTTTAGAAATAGTATTTCATTCTTTTAAAAACTCTTGATAACATCATCGTCTTTATTTATGATAATCCGCTATGGTGATCCTCTATGGTGATTTATGGTGATGTCTATGGTGATGTCCATATCATTACAATTACTATTTTTGTCATCAACGCATTCAGTCGTTATAATTTTTATCATCACCACTATCATATCTTTCATTTTATCATCACACTCATTATCATTATAATCATGTATACGTCATCATCCTCATCTTCTTCTTCCTATTATAATCATGTCCATCATCTTCTCCATCTTCATTACCATCCTCTAATTATAATCATGCACACCATCTTTTTCATCTTGTACATCATCTTCTTCATCTTCATCATCTTATTCCTAAGGACTTGAAGGATAGTCTGAATTATGGTTTCTACCAGCCGTCGACAGCATTCAAAGCGGCCAAGTATCTGGACGAGGATCGATCTCTAAGAGAGTACAACCTCGAAGAAGGAACAACTTTGCAGGTCTCTCTATCTCTCTCTTTCTTTCGCTTTTTCTTTATCTTTTCTCTAGTTCTTTTTTATCCTTTCTTTCTCTCTCTTTTTCTCTTCTTTCTCTGTCTACATGTTTGTCTTTTTTGTCTTTGCAATTATTTTTTTCTCTCTCTTTCCTTCTTTCTCTCTCTCGCTTTCTCTCTCTCTCTCTCCATTGTATGAAAATATTATTCATATTTTGTTATTTAAAGATTAAGTCGTAAAAATATTTTTTAGTAAAATGTACTTGTTAATGATTCAGTAATTGTATTTCTTAAATGAAATTTTTTATTCGGTATTAATAATATTTATGATAATTTCAAATAATGAAATACCCCTTCTGCCGACAAGCAGCTGATTGTTAAGAAGAAGATTTACAAAGCGTCAACTTTGAATACAAAGAAATTGAAAGAATTGAATGTTAAGGTGCCATTTTTGTTTAATTTTAGGGTCATTTTTTATTTTAAAATTTTATGTTTCAATCAAAAAAAATTTCTAAAACTTTGGAATGATTTAAATTTATAATTCAACTGCTAGTGTGGCATTTACTCACTTGACTTTGTACGTAAAAAGTAAATATATATACCATGTATGTACCATCTAAGAGTACCTATACAAGACAGCAACGTGTAGTATTCAATCCAGTACACGCGTACTATACAATCCAGTACACACGTACTATAGCCTAAAGTACAGTACACCGGTACTTAAATAAATGTACTTTGATTGTCATCAAGTTGTTACAAGTTCCATTCTCGTTTAATTGCTGGTCTGTTGCGATAATCAAGCCAAGTAACTAACTAGTTGTAATGGGAACATGAGCCATACGTACCGAACCAAGCACTTTTTCAAAATTGTTCATTTATTTTTATATTTATGAATAAATTTATTATGTTATTATTTTTTTAGATTATAAATTTTAGAGATGTTCATTTGACTACCATCAAATTTTTTTGTTAAATAAACAGAAAGGTTTTGCTAAATTTTTTCACCTTCTTTCTTTCTCTTCATTTCTTCTCCACTCTTCTTCCTCTCTTTCTCTCTTTCTTTCTTTTGCCTCTCTGCTCTATGTGTCATTAAGTTAAAAATATCAAGTTATATAAGTTGTAAACTAATTGTCTGAAAAAATTGTCAGATAATCGTGACTATTATAATTTGATTTGATAATACCTGAAATTGTGTGTCGTCAACTGATTTCAATCAGCCTAACATTCTTCTCCGGTGACAAATTCAATGAAGTAAACTAAAAGCATAAACACGCACTGCTCGCGTGTACGAATCACGCCCAAGATATAATAACACTACCTTTTAGGTGTTATTTAATTCAATTGTTATGCTTCTTCTTCTCTGTATTTCTCAGTTTTTTCGTTTATTTTTCCTATGTTTTTTTTTTGTTATTATTAAAATGTTACTGTATTAGTATTATTTATTGTTATCATCTTTATCGTCATCATCAATATTATCATAATTACTATTAACACGTTATTATATCATTACAATTTATAACATTAAATATTCAACATTAACAACAACCAAAACAGCAACAACAACAGCAGCAACAACAACAACAGCAACAGCAACAACTAAATGCGCATTTTCAGAAAATCATGTAAATATTTTGTAGCTAGCTAGGAAGTTATGCGACCGACCGAGCCAGCGAGCCATAGTACTGCATATTTTTTTATTGTTCATTGTTTGAATTCATTGTTTGCCTAATTTAGACGCAAATGCCAATGCATACTCGCTGGCTAAGTTTAAATTTAAACATTTATTCTCGACTCTTTTGAGAAAATTCAATTTCAAAATCATATTCGTGAAATTTCGGCAGATAATTTTATGCTAATCCATTCACTTATATGTTCCTTGCTTGGTTGCTTGGTTGGTTAATTGGTTGGCTGACTAGATAGATGGATTGATTGATTGAACTTTTGATTAATAAATAATAAATTACACAATCTTTAACTAGCAAACATGATTGGTTAAGTTATCTATAGCTTAAGAATTTCCGCAGCTTAATTGAATAATTGGGATCAAATACAACAACAACAACAACACACGTTTAGACGGCATTTTCCCCGAGATCGGGGGTTGCCGTTTGGCTACCTATGATGAAACCGAAATACCCCTCGACGCCATCCACATCTGTCACTCTCCTCAGTATCACGCAGCCCCGCTTTCACCCTGTCCTTCTCCACCTGCTCTCTCCATCCCAATCGCGGACGACCCCTTCCTACCACTCCTTCAACCTCGAACTCCAACGCTCGCCTAATCCCGACCCTTTCATCCCTTCTCAACACATGTCCATACCACCGCAATCTCGATCTCCTTATCAATGTCACAATGTCCTCATTCAGTCCCATCCTTGACATCAGCTCTGTACTACTCCTCCTATCCTTCACTTTAACCCCACACATCATCCTCACCATAGCTCTTTCAGCCCTCTGCAGTACACTTTCCTCCTCTCTCCTCAACACCCAAGTTTCACCACCATATACCATCGCTGCTCTCACACATGCTTTATATACCCTCCCTTTCATCTTCACTGACCATTTCTTTCCACACAATACCCCACCCAGTTCCCTAAATTTCATCCATCCCACACGAACTCTAGCCGTAACTGCGCTCAAACATCCTCCATCCGCATTCAGCTTATCCCCTAAGTAAACAAAGCTTTCCACTCTTTCAATACCACCACTCAACCCCGTCCTTGCGTCCGTCCTATTAATCACACCATGAACACATTTCTTACATTTGAACGTGCCTTCCACCTTTTTCAGTGCCCCCCTCACACCACTACATCTCTTATGCACCCATTTCTGACATCCTATACACAATACCGAGTTAGCCTTCACTCTCCTATCACATACCCCACAGGGGTCTATTTTACTTATCACTCGCTCCCCACCTTCCCCACTCACCATTACCTTCGTCTTACCAATATTAACTTTTAACCCTTTCTTTTCAATAACACTTTTCCATCTGTCAAATTTTAACTGCAATTCTTCCATGCTATCAGCCATCAAGACTAAATCATCTGCATACAAAATCTCAAATAACAACCCCTCCATTATGAATTGTCCTGGTTATGACATTAAACTGACCCTCACTGCCTTGTGAGTGATGTTGGATCATCAAAGGCTAGGCTCACCGCTTATAACTGTGGTTGCGTAAGGAAGGGCGTCCTGTGTAAAACTAGCCAAATAATAATACTTATGATGACGGAAAATTGGGATCAAATATTTTCATAAATTATGAAAATGAATGGATGACAGTTTGAGGAATTGATAGATTCAGTGAATAAAATTTTGATTAAGTGAATGAATGAACTTCCGAACAGAGTAACAAAAAGAAGTTCATCCAGTACATACAGGACGGCACGGTGGTGAAAGTGGCCCGCCTCATCGATAAGGGACTCGACCCGAACTTCATCGACACTGAAACTGGAGGTCTGCTCGGCTTCAATAGTTTTGCCACTCATTTTTATTATTCTGAAAAACTTAATTAAATAACAATTAATTAAACGTGTTATAATTCTAAAAATGAATATCACTACAGTTAATTAAACTACAACGCTACAACAAATACTGCTACCCATCTTAAAACAACAACCACCCCTTCCATTACAACCAACACAACTTCAACTAAAACTCCTTTCAGAATGTCCCCTAACATTAAGCGCCCAACTGACAAACCCCCAACAAATAATGACGTCACTGGTAGAGGGCGGTGCCCACCTGGACTTTAGAAATAGGGACGGGTGGACCGCCATGCACCGGGCTGCACACCTCAACAACTTGCCTGCTCTTCAGGTTAATGATTATGTTCACTTTTATTTATTTATTTTTTCATTAGTTCGTTTTTAATTGTATTTGTTTATTTGAATAAAATCTCAACGGGGTAATTTAAATCATGCGAAAGATGGCTGTACGTACGTGTACACTTCGGTGTTGTTAAGCGTAAAATACGTGAAATAACTTGACGTAAGAGTGTCAGAATGCTGCGAAGAAGAGCTCTGTGCAAATATCCGCAGCTTAGCAATAGCCACACAAATGCTCATTTTAACAAAACATCCACCAAACAATAAACGAACATTACCACAAAGACCTGTAAGCATAAGCACACGAACAAACGCTAACATAATCTTATTGCAACATATTAAAACATGTAAGGGGCATTTTAAGGGATTTCCTGTCTAATTTTACGTACACATCTCAACAGAATGCATCTATCAGATTTTGATTGTCAATAAATAAGAAATTTTAAACACCAAAATTTGTTTTAACACAATCATTGTTATCCCCAATAAACAAAAATCATGCACAAATAATTTATTTCCATGAACAAACAAACGCACGAACAAACGATCGAACGAACGAACGAACAAACAAACATGTCAAACAGGCCCTTCTAAACTTTGGAGCATCTGCAAACTACCAGGATGAGAACGGATTGACCCCACTTTACAATTCCATCCTCACAAATTCCAACCCTTCATGTGCTGGTGCTCTGCTGAGAGATTTTGCTTTGCTTGGAATCGTCGACGGCCAGGGAAATACTGAGTTGCATCAGGTCTGTGAGCTGTGGAAAATGTGATGAAACTTCGTTGTTACTTTGGCTTTTGCCGTATCAATAGTTATGAGAATCGCGAAAATACAGACACTAAAACCATACACATTTACACATACAATCCCACACACACACACACACACACACACACACACACACACACACACACACACACACACACACACACACACACATAGGCACCCACACACAAAATTTACAAACATTCACTAACGCATAATCACACACGCACACATCTACACACATTAACACACACACTCACACATCCAAAGGCCTGCAAGTTAGGAAGAGTGCAGCACTTGGACCTCCTGATATCCTACGGGGCAGATTTGAACTGCCAGAACAACACTGGCAACACACCTCTGCACCTGTGCGCTATGCACAACCAAGTTAGTTGAAAGTTGCGAATCATGGTGATGTTCGGGTAAAAATAAAAAGGTGATGATTTTAATGAGGATGATGGCGAACATGATCAACTAGGAAGATAATGATAGATTTACAAGCGCAATTAAATTGAAACTGTAACCATAACAATAGTTATAAAATATTTGAGACTTCAAAAACATTCATTTTAACTTTAAAACAGCATCAATTTTTCAACAAACATGAAAAGTTATCAGTTTCTACACAAAATGACATCAACTTTATTAACATCAATTAGAAAACAACAACATCAACAACACTATCAAGTAACCATTACAATAACATTAGCAACAACAACGACACATTAAAAACAAACCACCAGGAAGATTGTGCAAGGATGTTGTTATATCGAGGAGCAGACAAACACATTCGCAACCTCATCAACCAAGACCCAGCTGACCTGGCAAGGTTCTACAAGAACCTCAAGTTGGAATCCATCATAGAGGCACATCGACCTGAAGATATCAGTTTGTAGCTTGCATTCTTTATACTTCTGTCTTTTCATGCTATGTCGAACCTGAGAGCAACATTAGAGAGTTTTATTAATACGCCGGCTTTTATAAATTAGGCAAATTATGCAGATTAGCAACAATTTTAACAAACATTTTAATGAAAACAAATGCAAATGATATTTTTTACACATGAAAATTTAAAAATTCATATTAAAGAAAGACAGAAATAACAGACAAACCTCAAATACTTTTCACTACCTCTCACTACAAATTTTAAATCCGCCACTGCTTGCATGTTTACTGTCTGTCAAACATCTGTACAATATTATGTTACTATTAACAAACACACAAACATTACAACACATCAAATAACACACAAACAAATTGTAACAACACAGCAATTAACACATAAACAAATTTTTACAACACATCAAATAACACACAAACAAATCGTAACGACACATCAAATAACACACAAACAAATTGTAACAACACATCAAATAACACACAAACAAATCGTACCGACATATCAAATAACACACAAACAAATCGTACCGACACATCAAATAACACACAAACAAATTTTAACAACACATCAAATAACACACAAACAAATTGTAACACATCAAATAACACACAAACAAATTGTAACAACAGTGTACTCACAAGATGCACCGGAGTACAATGACAAGAGCAGGTCTACATTGAGAAAGCGAAGCACTGGTTGGTTTTGTTGGTGCTGCTGTTTGAATGCTGTTCGTTTTGAGTCAAACATTTTTATTTAGCCTGATATTGTTTCTTAGATATTTATCGTTTTAAGCCAAAATTGAATTGTTTTAATTGTTGTTTTCATTTTGTAACTCGTCATAAAATGATAGCCCTGAAATAAATTAACATTACCATAATGTTTTTATTGTAACTTATAACTTGAGCAGGCAGTTTATTGACTTCGAAGTTGTCGAAGATCAGCCAGAGCACTCCCTACTTGCACCAGTGCCTCTCCAGCTGTGACTGGGGTACATTGGCGATAGACAAGAACAGTTCCAGTGCGAAGATTACTTCCAATCCATGGAACTCCGTGAGAAGTAACGACAGCAATGAAAATAGTACAGGTGCCTATACATGTTTCTTACGTAATTTGTGAATCTGTCAAATTTTGGTTATTCGTTTGTGGTTGGCATTTGATATTTAAAAATTTAAAGTAACGCTAGCATCCAAACAAATTTGTACAACTAAAATTTTCTGCAATAAAAATTTTTAGAAAAAAAATCCAATTGACAATAAATCATTGAAATAATTAACTAGTGATTGAGAATTTGTTTTGTTGAAGGTTCAGCTGATCAGCAGTTCGAGTTTGATGTCACTCCAACGTCGAGCACAGAATCTAGACCAACCTCGTGGGCCAAACAAAACAACCCCTTTACACCCAACAACAACAACTTTGCCAACTCAACTAACAAGAATAACAACAAAATGGATAGCAACACGAGCAATATTAGCAACTCCCGCAACTACAACAGCACTACCAACATTCCAGAATCTCTCAGGGAACATCACAAACCGCTGAGAATATTCGGTAATAAAAATTCGAAACACCAGGACGCTGACAGAAGTACAGTCGGTTACCAAAGGTCCCAATCTAACATGCCAAACAACAACATTATAAGAAACAGCAACAACAATAACATCAACATAGCAAACAACATCAATAACAGGCTCTTCATGCTAAAGAAGACAACATTGTGATGATGTTCTAACGCCAAACAAAACATCAACTAATGAAAATGAAGATGTTTATTGTAATGGTTCAGAAATTGATAATTTAAAAAATGAAGACAACAGCGATATTAAACAGGATTATAAGAAGAGATCTAGTTTAGAAAATGATAAGCCCAAAATCTTAACTCCGTTCAAAATGGCAGGGCAACAACAGCAACAACAGAAACATCAATCAAAACGATCATCAACACCAACCAAAAATATTCCACCACGAAACATTACATTTCCGATTTTACCTACGATCCAACAGAAATCACCAAATGAACAACATTCCGAAGAAGCATTCTTTCCCCCACCGCCACCTGACGTTTACTTGAACGGAAGTGAAGTTGACCGCATTATGAACCAAACGAACAAACATTCCAGCGTATTTTCACTACCACCCAGAAGAACGGATAATCTGATTCCAATTTTGCCACCGAAACGTGGTCCTTCATGCAACTTGCCAGATACCAGCTCCAACTTTCCTAGCCTTCAAAGATCTGTAAATCCGACTGACAATCTTCAAACATTTCAAGCGCCACTGGCCAGCTTTGCTAAAAATGCAGGACAACTCAAACCACTGAATCTCAACAACGGATTGCTAAACAAACCAGTCCAGCAACAGAACAATAAAAATGAAATTGGTACAATTAGTTTAAAATCACCAACCACGACTAACCCACTATCTCCTAAAGCTCCGGCATTCGCTTTCATTCCACCACCACCAACATTTCCATCAAATTTCAAAACTCTGGCGTCTCCTACAAACAGTGTCGGCATCAAGAACGATATAAATTTCCCCACTCCTTCAAAAATCAGCCCACAGAACCCCGTAAAAGACCTCAACACTCAAAGCATAAATTACAACACCACACAAATCAGCAATCTCCCAGCAGCAAGAAACTTGGAGCCACAAAACATTCCAAAGCCAGCGTGGAACACAAAAAACACCACGACACTCAACAACTCAAACAATACAAACAACAACATGAGCACCGTCAGGAACAAAACTCTAGGCCCGATATCCCCACCGTTGCCTCCACCTCCCACAGAATTTGCGACCAGCAACGACTTCACTTTTCCTCCTCTTCCCCCTCCTCCATCTCTCTTTAACAGCAACGACATCGGCAGCAACAGTTACAACAATGGCCGCATTGAGCAACCGTCCGAACTTTTGAATCTTCTGATGAAGAGGAAAAATCAGATAGAACAGTGAACGTTTCAATAGATTTTCCTAAAACATAAGCCTGCATCAATTCATAGTAACCATCTTAATTCTTTTTCTCTCCTCTCTTTCTCTCTCTCTTCACATGATCTTGATATTTTGTAAAATAAAATAGTGTTAAAAAATTAATCACCAAAAAATATTTAGTTTACAGCGACTATTTTTTATTCTGTGTATATATATTTATACATGTAGTTATATTATATATGTATTGAGATGACTAACAAACCGTGCAATATCTGATCGTTTCAATTTTATTCTAATATCAAACCAATCGGGAGAAAACATTGCAGAACTTTGTAGCTTCATAAAATGGCATGATGACAACTGCTATACAGTACCTTTCCGAACAAATTTAATCACCCAAATCTCTTTTTAATGAAATTCTGTTTACTCTTGGAAAATATTCATTAAAATTTTTTAATCTTTATTTGTCTTACGGTGTCTTTGAAACAATGTATTATATGTAGAAGAAATTTGTTATGCCAATTGGTTGAACCGCAGCGTACACGCTAAATGCTGTTCATTTTTATTATTTCCGTGAGAATGTCTAGGCGCACACAATGCAAGCGAAATTCCATTGTAAATGTACAAGCAAGTACACATTGTGTACTGAGTTCACATTTATAAGATTGACTTTTGTATTGTATTTATTTTTCTCAACAACTCAAATTCATTTTTAATAGCTAGGTACTTTTCATTGAAGACTTGTTTTTGATCACATGACTGTGCAACCACCAAGATGAATGTGTTATCAGATTTTGATGATTCGTCAAGCGATCATCGCGATCAACTTATATGTTAAATTAACAAACCGACGTGTCAAATCTGAGACTATTTGTATTTAAAAACGGCAAAATTTTTATTGTAATTCTTCTAAAAGATTTTTATTTTGTTGAAAGAAGAATCTGGTTTCAAAGGCTAATGAACGATTTACTGCTTCGATTTTCAATGGCTGTTATCATAGAAAATACATTGAATTCTAGTTCCCAGAAAATTCTATTTTTTCTGTAATAATAATTTATGCTGTCAATGTTTTTTTTTATTTTATAGTTTTTACATATCTTATTTATAAACATTTTTAAAAAAACCTTTACTAAAACATTCAGTGAGGTTTATTATGTCATATATAAACTCGGAGTACTGAAAATTATTTCAATTTAAATAACTTGACATTATTGTACTGTTTTATTTTGAAATTATAAATACAGCGCGTTTTGAGATTATCTTAATGTTGAATAGGATAGAAAAATGTTCAGATAGACACGCGTTCAGTTCACATGATTGAACATTCTCAACCATTTAAACCGTCGCATCCATCCAATCATTTAAAATAGCCACCTATCAATCCATACACGTGTTAAGAGTAGTTGACGAAATATTCGTAATTTCATATTTAAATAAATTAATAATAATTAAAATAAATAATAATTAAAATAAACTAGATCTATGCATGCAAACGAGTACAGACACAAACGGGCACTCCTCACACATCCACCATCCCTCATCAAACTGCATCCTTATTCTTCCTCCTGAACCTGACATGGGCGGGATCAAACCCTCGTTCAGGTGCTCCATAGCAGGCCCACGTCGGAGTTGGGGCCATGTAATCCATAGATGTGAACGTCTTGCTGGCGTCCTGTTGGAAAGATGCGTTCAATTCGTGAAACTTTTCATAATCGATCCAGGTGTGCCATCGGTCGTCTCTCTTGAACTGGTTGGTGTCAGTTAATGAAAGTATGAAATGATACGATGATGATGGTCTGATTGTTGCAAATTATTAATGATAATAAAAAAGTTTGGCGTCTAAAGAAATTGAGTGAATTCATGACATTAAATAAATGCAATATTGATAAAACAGGCACACATATTTAAATGCATATTTACACACATGCTTACCTTCTTATGACCAACAAGAAGACATAGAGAATGAGCATGTTCAGATGCAATCTCGTAATCAGGAAGCAGAGAGACCAGCTTCTGTACAAAGTCGACCACCTCCTCCAACCATGGAACATTCTTCATGGTCATACCATGGCTGGACTTTGAATCGCCACAGTAGGTCACACCCTATCCAAGCGTGTGAGGCGTTTGTGAGAGTGTTGTGTTGGATAAGATTACTGTTTTTTTTTTTTTTTGTTAAATGGCTGGGTATGACAAAAGTTGCGTACAATGATCAAATAATGCCTTTAAAACTGACAAGTCATTCTTAACAAATTCAATCGTCTCAAATCATTTACTTAGTGTTTAGAAGATTCAGTAAGGATTTACCATTCGGACAAAATCAAATGACAAACCTTGACTTCAATGAATTCAGGACAGCCATATTGGACCAATCTGGCATACTCTTCAATGTCTGATGTGTTGTAACCCTTCACTAGAGTTAACCTGTATACTGTTCTTTGTTTCTAAGGACATCATGAACAATCAAAGGATTAACATTTTCTTTGTTACTAAACATTTAAAAGTAGAACAGCATAAAATGTCAATCCACAAACTCAAATAAACGTGCATGATTACACCGTGATAAACAAAGAACTTCATTTTTGCAAACCTAAGATTTGAATCCCAAAGGCTTATCAGTCATTCAAACAATCAATTTTATCACTACAATTTATCAAGCATATATCAATATATGAACGCATATATGAAAGTTTATTAAAACTTATGAAATTATACACATGAATGTTACACATGATGACAATATACAAGACACTGATGATACACATGACACAGATGATATACATGACACAGATGATACACATGACACAGATGATATACATGACACAGATGATACACATGACACAGATGATATACATGACACAGATGATATACATGACGCAGATGATATACATGATACAGATGATATACATGACAGAAGTAATATACATGATACAGATGATATAAATGATACAGATAATATACATGATAGAGCAACATACAGTAACATTAAATTAAAGAGTGAATGAAGTGCCAGTGAACCTTGTTCTTCAACTCGCTCAGACAGGAGATGTACCTCTCCCAATAATCTTTGAAGAGTGGTCGATCAATTTTCTTCAGTTGCTCCTTCGTGCCGGCATCGATGCTCACATACAACTGAGTCACTGGGATGAGGTTTCTTGACGGCATGCAATGTCGTACAGTTGTTACAGGTGGGTGATGAACGGTTTCATGGTTGGTGAAATGGTTGGTTAATTGATTGAATGATCAGTTAATTAGTTGATTGAAGAACGTTTAGCCAGCTGGTTAAGCAAACAATCACAAAAACGAATTAACGACTACATGAATACAAAATAAAGAAAATGATGATGACAAAACTGAGCAGAGTACAGCCAACAAACTTGATAGCTTCAGGAAACTGTGCGTTAGTAACAAGAAATGATGAGATCTTCCTTTGGTGCAGTAGATGAACAAACTGGTTGATGTGGGGGTACATGATGGGCTCTCCCACCAAACTCAAAGCGCAGTGCACTGGCGTCATTCCCTCCAGCAGACGATCCACCTCAACACCTGGAACGCCTGAGTTGATTTGATTTAAATTCTAAGTAAATAAATTTTTATGAAAAAAAAAAGTTGAATGAATGAAATATGAGTGTGAATACAAAGAAACATGACTCTGAATACAAATGAATAGCAATGCAAGACTTTATTGCTACTGTTTATAGATAGATTCATACAATTTGTAGATGTAAAATGTAAAAGTTTACAAAAATATGAGCTTAGCGCAATGAAAACGTTCAAACCAAGAAACATTTTCACATTTTAGAATAGTTTGAATGAAGTTAAAACAATCATGAAAATAAAACCGGCTGAAACCTTTGAACTGTTTAATGAGGTTGCAGTGGTTCTCAATGGCACCATCGAGGATCATCTGAGGATCGTCAACTTTCCATCTCCATTCTGTGCCGACTGGATTTGTGTGGTGTCTGCCAGATGGGAGTTGTCCATTTTAAAAGCGGTAACATTTGATAGTTTATGAAAAAAAGAGAAGAAAACGAATGTTCTATAATTAAAATCAAAAAGACAGAAACAAGACAAAGAAACATTATAAATAAAAACATCCAATAGAATGGCTATAGAAGAACATCAAATAGAACAACACGGCACGGACCGCCAGCAGAAAACGCATTTGTTGGCACAGGCAAGACTCGGTGTGGTCTCCATACACCTGTGACTCTCGATGCCGTAAAATGTGTGCTTGTAACATCCTCCTCGTCCTCTCAGCATTGACTGGTTTTGGGGAACGTTTGTTGATACGAATTAAATCATCTTTAAAAAAATCAATTAACTTTTATCACCATCTACCACACCGACCAACTCACTTTCAGCATTACCATCTAATAAACGTAAGCCAATCATACAATCACCTTGGTCCACCTGCATAACTTGACCCCTGAATGACCTCCAATCAACTTGTAGCCCTGTTTCTCGAGAGAGTGTCGAATGACCGGTGTGATCATGTCTATTGGTCCAACTGACTATGTGTGTAGAAGTATTAATTCACATTTAGTTACATCAGAGATTGTGATTTTAGTTAAAGTTTTACTTCAAAGTTTAATTGCAAAATTTATCAATGATCCAGATACTTTTTTGCTCAAATTAAAAAATAGAAAGATTTTAAACAGAGTACCACATCGGTTTCTGCATTGCAACACACACGAAAATCACCACATAACACAATTAGTATTCACGAACTGATGAGTGTTTTATGATTTTAACTGTAAACAGAAATGGTAAAGAAGAATAATTAGCAGTTTTAATTCACAAGTATAAACCAATGTTGCCGAAATTGTCATTGCAAGGAAGAGGAAGTGAAGCATCTACACCAAAAAAAAACCATCAATTGTGACCATAATAACATCAGATGCATCATAAAAAAACAGAATTCGAATTCTTCATCCAGATGTCAAATCCGTGATATCCGGATTCTAATCTAAGTGAAGGATTCGTACGGACCCGGATCCACGGCGGATCCCGGCATACGGACCCAAATTAGAATCTGGATTCGGAATCAACGCATTCCTAATTCAAACATTACCCTTTTTGCTTTGCCAGTAGCAGCGGCATCTATCACACCAGCTAGATCCTCAACATCCAAAACGTTATCGTCACCATCATCAGCTTGTTCGTCTTCGTCATCATCATCTTCATCATAATAATCTTCATCACCGTCAATAATATTGTAATCTTTATCATCATCGACGTTATGATTGTCAATGACACCATTATGATTGTTCCTTATTTCACCACTATTATCACCATGGCCCTTCTGAAAAGATACAGTGATATGGCAATAAGAAATAAATGAACATTTAAGACAGCAAATAAGACAAAACTACAGTTTTGATTTATCTATTTATACAAATTTCTCTCTTAATAAACTTTCAAGAAAAAAATGAAGACCAACAGAACACAGAAAAAAATCCCAAACACTCACCTCATTATATTTTTCTTCATCCTTAATCTCAGATCTAATTTTCCTATAACAAGCATGGTCACCAGCAGACGAATTACAACATACATGATTATTATTACTAATGACATCATTGCCATCACCATTATTATTGACGACACCACAATCACCATACATGACTTTATTGTCACCATGATGTAGATTCTTTGAGGCAGCATTGATAGCAATCAATGACCATAATGAATTCATCCAGATGTCAAATCGTTTGTCGCCGTCTGCAAAAAAATTTAGACTGGATTAAATATTTGGAAAATAAAAAAAAATTATACAAAATTGACAGACATTAATTATTATATCAGCTACTATGAAATAAATTAAATTACTTAATAACAAAATCCAAAAATAAAAATATTATAAAATTATCTGCTAGCATACTGTGGAGATGATCATCAATGATGAAGTTCTTAAGAACCCAAAATCCAAAAATAAAAATATTATAAAATTATCTGCTAGCATACTGTGGAGATGATCATCAATGATGAAGTTCTTAAGAACCCGGCGAGCACCTAGGTGCAACAAATCCTTGTCCAACTCCTTTCCAACCTGTCAGCATTTCAAATATTATTTTTAAAAATCTATAAACCAATTAATTAAAAAGCAAAATGATATAAAAAATATTATAAAATAAAATCCAGTAAAAAAAAAACTACAGCTACTAACAGTACAAAAATGCTCGGCGTATTCTGAATTGCCAAGACTGACGACAGCATAGGACATATTTGAAAGAAGCTTTTTAGAAACTCTGAAATCACCAGAAGCATCGTGTACATATTGAAAAAACCATCTAGAATCTTCTGGTGGCTGTCCCCAGGTATGTGTGGGTGCTATGAATATGCAGAGTGTGTCCTTGGATAGCTGTGGGTCAAATTTAGAGTCAGCCATTTAAAAATAAGAATGTTATAACAAGAATTAAATCGGCTAATTGGCTTTTGACTAATCAAAGGTTTAAAAATTAATGTTTTAATACAGATAGTATTACCAAAAATATTTTTCAATTAAGTTTTACAATTAAAAAATTACAAAATTTAAGTACATTTTTCTGTATTTTACCATCTGGATCATAATTACTTAGGCTGATCAGCCTGACATCCAAGCCTCTTTCCTTGGCTGCATCAGATAATTTTTTGGCTAATTTCTGGTTTGTGTTTTGTATTTCTTTGTGTTTAATTACGCAAATTTTACATAATTATTCAAATAGACAATAATATATATTTATATATATATATATATATATATATATATATATATATATATATATATATATATATAATAAATATTCATATAGCACAATAATATATAATATACATAATATAATCATTAAATTGGAGACCAATTTTAGTAGTAGCAATAATTTATAATTAATAACATTATAATTTAAATTTGTAATAAATTATTCATTGAATTAATTATTAATCATGACAGTTAACTAATTACTTCTGACTTTCCACTTTGTGTAGCAAAATAAATCTTCAATATTTTGAACCTGTTACATTGAGATTTCTTATTTTTATTTGAACTATGCTTTGAATGAGATCTATCATCATTATCCTATAAATTAGGAAATAGTAATTTTTTATATAAAAATTGTGATGTTACAATAAAAAAATATATTTATGTAGTAAGTTGTTGAACAAACCAAAACAAAACACAGTACTAAAATAGAATAGAAATAGAAAATAGATGATATGTGGATACATTTTCTATTTTTATGAAAGTCTTAGGATGAAAAATATTCAGCTTAGTTTAGTTAAGTTTAGAACCTTAGTTTAGATTAATGAAGAAAATAAAAAAAAGTTTTATAATCTTATTAATAATTTAATTTAATTTTTAAAAAAATTTAAATTAATATTAAAAACTTTCAATTTAATTAAAATGAAACTGAGAAAATAAATTAAAAATAACCTGCTGCTTGTTCGGTGTGGATCTATAGAAAAAAACATACCCCAACAACAAACCGGCCACGAAATAAAACAAGCCGGACAGCCCGATCGTCTCAAACAACTTCTCAATCATTTAAAAAGCGTTTCTCCACAAAAAACTATTCGAAGTAGAAGGTAGAACCCACGAAATTAGCCAATGTTTATTTTCGCTACCATAAATAAATAATTATTGGTTTGGTGTAGTAATTTCTTTGTTTAGAATTCATTTCATTCTCAATTTCAGGACCATTTTACCAGTCAAGTCAGTCAGTCAGTCAGTCAGTCAGTCAGTCAGTCAGTCAGTCAGTCAGTCAGTCAGTCAGTCAGTCAGTCAGTCAGTCAGTCAGTCAGTCAGTCAGTCAGTCAGTCAGTCAGTCAGTCAGTCAGTCAGTCAGTCAGTCAGTCAGTCAGTCAGTCAGTCAGTCAGTCAGTCAGTCAGTCAGTCAGTCAGTCAGTCAGTCAGTCAGTCAGTCAGTCAGTCAGTCAGTCAGTCAGTCATTAAAAAATAAAAATGAACAACTACTGCTTATGCTACAAGACCAAGCAAATTAAACAGTAAATACAATTGTATAACTATCATCAGGTATATAGATTTCCAATGCTTAGTTCAAATTTCCATCACAAATTTATTCTTCTGTTCATCATGTTCCTCTCGTTCGCTAAATTGATCGACCAGAGTCGTAGTCCATTCATTTAAATTACGTTCAGTATAACTAGAACATTAAAAGTATTGTTAACTGCAAGTATAACAACGTTTAAATTTATAAAAAAGTTTTTCCCTTAGCCTACAAGTGTGCGTATTGCAAAAGTTTTCCAATGAGCGTATTTGAAGAGCAATTATTTGACAAAATGGCATCGCATGTCATCTGGCCAGTTATATCGTCAGCTCCATTGATAGTGAATTCTCTTTAAATGTTTATCAGAGTGTAATGAAATTTAAAAAACGATTTATATTAGGTGAATAATAATTTACAAACCAAACAAGTGAAATCGATTTAAAATTCATATTTGTACTATCATCTCAACATGTTTATGAAAGGAACTGTCATGATAACGAAACTAACTGAACATTTGCTTGAACGAGATGGCAGGCCACCGTCATAACAAATTTTGAATGAATAAAAAAAAACATTACAATTAAAATACATCAACTAACAAAACGACTTACATGTAAACATCTAAACGAGCAAAAATAAAAAGAGGGATAAGTCGTTGAACAAACAAAGTGAGAAGAGACGGAAATAAACAATTCCAACAGCAAATGAACGTAACGTATATGGTTTATAACGATTCAACAAAACGTGCATAGGAAGGAATACAAGCACGATGATAAAAATATCGAAGACAGGTCAGTCAGCATTATTTAACAACAACGAGGTATAAACCACGTAATTAAAGCACTTTTGATTTTGTTCTTTAAAGGCATAGGTATCGAGTGAATAAATTTAAAAAGCATCGAAATGTGCTTGCATACAATCAAATCGTGTGCATAGGCAGATGAAGGCATTAACTACATCAGAACATATCACATGTGAATATTTAGATACATACACACATGCTAATTTTAATATATTCATTTTAAAATAACAAATTTTTTAAAGAATCTGAATTTGTGTGATGGTTTAGCGTGGTGAAGAAATTGTTTTGGTATATTTTTATTTTAATCGCGACATATGATTAATTCATTCATTCAGCAGTCATTTATTTATTGTATGCTGCAATCAGCATGTTTTAAACTATTAGCACAAATTCAAGATGAATTGAAGGGTTAGGGTTAGAAAGTGTCAAATAGTTAGAAAATCATAAAATGACAAATTTAACTACAATATTGCAAAACAAGAATAAAAATGAACGAAGAATGAATTGTTAAATGAATGAATGAATAAATAAATGAATGAATGAATGAAATAATTAATGGCTGAATATGTATAAATAAATAAATATTTAAAATTAAATAGATAAAAACAACTAGAAAAAATAACAAATTGTTCCATAACAATTATTCCTGCCAAGAATATCTGATAGATTAGACTAGAATTTATAAGCTTAATACATGATGATGAAAAGTCAACGTTTAAATGTGTGTTTGTGTGTATGTGTGCGTGTGCGTGTGTGTGTGTGTGCGTAATACCACGATTTGCATATCATTAAAAATAAATAAAACGAAATAAATTATGTTATTTAAATTTTCCAGTGAAAATTGCTTCTGCATTAAATAAAATGAATATAAGAAAAAAACTAGAAATTTTTCAAAGTGGGCTCGTATAAACAAAAACAGGTACTAAGGCAACGAGTCCGGTGATGTTTTGTGACAATTTTCAACAAGTGAAATGCTAGATGGTGGAGATGATGAAGTTAATGATGATGATGATGATGATGATAGAAAAGATGACGACGACGGATGATGATGACGATTGCATTAAAGAAGATGACTATGATGATGATGAAGATGGGATGATGAGGACGAAGACGATGACAGCAATGATGAAGACGATGATGAAGAAGAAGTTGACTAGGCAGAATCAAGAAATTGCACTCTGAGTTGACTTCTCTGGAAAAAAAATGTGAGGAGGGTGTGTGAATAATGCGGCTACAGGACGTAACAATGGTTAAATAAATACACACTAGGTAGATATTCAATCATGAATTTTTTCATCATGGACATACCATCAATTCCAATAATCATTCATCACCATCATCAATATCAACATCGTCATCATCATCATCATCGTTACAGCCAGCTTCTTCGTAATCAGTGTCATCACCATTACAATAAAAATCACCAACGACACTTAAATTAAGGAAATAAACTTACGTGACTCTTACAATCATTCGAGGCATCATCATCATCATCATCATCGTTGTCGTCGTAATCATCATCGTCATCATCATTATCGACGTTGTTATCATCACTACGAATGAACTTCATCGTATCATCATCAGCATTGTTATCATTATCATCATCAGCAATGTTTTTGACGTCATTTTTTGTATTGTTGTTGTTGGTGTGGCTACTATTGTTGTTAACGTGGTTGTTGCTAATTGTTGTAGCTGTTGTAGATGGTTTATCAACTCTCAGCACTTGAATCTCTGACTTCAAATGTTTCAACTTCTGCTGCAGATGTTTCGTCTTCTCCAAATTAGTGAACCTGGAGCAAGAAAAATCAACATTCTCATCGTTCGAACATTAGCGTCATCGTCTACATCATCGTAGGGACATCCTCTTCTTGATCATCATCCGACAGCATCTTAATCAATCCGTCCAACCAACCAGTCAGATAAGCCTGCAACCAATCAACCCATCCAATCCAACCAAATTACCAGCCAACTAACTAACCAACCAACTAACTAACAAGTCAACTAATCAACCAGTCAACTAATCAACCAGTCAACCAGCCAACCAACCACCCAACCAGCTAATTTCAAACCTATCGTTGTCAATCTCCCTGGATAGTGATGTGACATCAATTCCTCTCAACTCATCAACACCACCCACTTCAGTTGCATCTTCATTCATGTCAGCACTCGAAGGAACATACTTTGGGTACTAATTGATTGATTGGTTGGTTGGTTGACTGATCGACCGATCGTAAAGAACAATTGTCAGCATTTATATAATTATGAGCAATATGTGCGTTTCACACACACTCACAAAAACACAAAGACATGTAGATAAGCACAAACACACACACACCACACACACACACCACACACACACACATACACACAGATAAACAGACACACACACACACACACACACACACACACACACACACATTGATAAACGGACAGTCCACATACGCAGACAAACAGAAAGACAAACTTGCACCTTAGCAACTGACAGCTGAAGTAGTTGTCGGTACTTATTCCTCGTTTTCAACTCCTCTTCTCTCATCTCCATCATCTCCAACCTGAGCTGGTCGGCCTCCTTAGACCTTGCAATCGTGGACGAATGCCAATCAGATGATGGATGGACGGTGGATATCGATGAAATGGATGGACGAATGATGATATGGATGGATATTAATGAGATGGATAGGTATGAATGAGATGGATGAATAATTAAATGGTTGAATTTGCATGGGTATAAACAAAATAATAGCAATAATAACAACAACAGAAATAATAATAATAATAACCTGCTATCGCACTCCTCGACAACCTGGGATGCCAGTATCTCAGCCTCCAGTGCCCTCCTCTCATACATTATCCTATCCTGCTCCATCTAGAAAACACCATTCAACATGATCATAAATATTCCATTATTATTAGTAATAACAATTTTAAAAAATTACAATCAATTGCGAGACGGCTAAACGGTTAATGTGCCGCGCTAGCGACCGGGTTAGAATGCATAACATTTCCAGCAAAAGAACTACTTTTCCATTACCATGTTATTGTACACAGAGTGGTTTGGAAAATGGCAAACCATTACGTTATAGAAATAGCACGATTACAAGGTATGTAATGTAACGAAAGTAATAATAATGCTCATTTATATAGCGCCCTATGTGAGAAACGCATATGTGTGAAAAGCGCGCATCTACATGATAGGCGGAAAGTCTTTTTGCATTTGAACCCAGTTAAGGCAACACTAGAGACGGGCATCTTACAGCTAAGCCACCATTCCTCAACATAAGTTCAATACAAAATTCTCAATGAAGTCACCACTGCTAACCTGTATGCTGGCCATGTCAGCTTTGTAAAGATCCAACTCTTGTTGTTTGACCTTGACATCCAACAATTTAATCTCTTCCTCCAGCAACATCACTCTCTCACTCAACAAGTCACATGACTGTTCGGACTGCACCTAATCAGTTTGTAGTAGCAATTTGTTGGTGTAACGGTGCGTGGGAGGTGCGATGTGATCAACAAAATGATTACAATTCATTCAGGATGCTACTTGAATTACACTGCTGCCAGTTAGATTAGTCTCATTTATACATAACGCAAAACCAAGATGCACCAAATATGTTATGGAGGATGATAAAAAGAAGAAAAAAAATTTGGTTACTTGATCAAACACATCATCATCATCATCATCATCATCCTCATCCCAAACATCAACAACAGAACGACAAAAGAAAACCCACCAGGGCATCTTGGGATAGTGTTAGTTGTTGTTGTAGTTGCTGGCATTCCAGTTGCAGTCGTTCAACAAGACTCCGCTGCTCCTCTATCCTTCTCTCCATCACCTCATTCGCCTCTCTCTCTTTCACCATCATCTCTCTTTCTAACTGTTAATTATTGTTCAAAATATTACAGTTATTTGCTAATGTCGACGGCCATTGTGTCGTTATGAACGACGTAACAAAGTTGAACAACAAACAAACAAACAAACAAACGAACGAACGAACGAACGAAGGAACGAACAAACAATCTGCCACTAACAGTTTTCTGCTTCCTGGCCTGCACGGAGATGATCTTCAGCTGCTGCATCTCGCGAGGCTCCGGCCTTCTCCGACACATGAACAATTCATGATTGCCCATACACAGCTGAATTATCTGCAGTGCATGCATGCATGCATACTAAGTAGTGTTTTTGAATCGGGAGATTGTGATGTGGTAGGCAGAGTTAATGTTAACCTCGTATCAAATGCTGAAATGTGAAACAAAAATGAAGCATGACAAACAAACAAGAAAAAATTAAAACGAAAATCAAAAATAAATAAACAGAAAAAAACATTATATAGATAAAATTAGAGGATAATGAAAAAAACAATAGAACATTCCACAGCATTCCACACATGATGGTAAGGTAACTAACTGTTTTGTTTGTCTTGACGTGATCAACGAAGAAAATAAAATCCTGCATTGAACGATCCACCATTCGAACCATAAACTGTTTGTTAAGTAGCACATCAATCACATTATATAACGATGAACTGTGCTTGCTACGTAGAACATCACATTATATAGCGATGAACCGTTTGTTATGTAGAACATCACATCATATTCATCATCGTCCATGCCATGCTTTTCTATTCAATTACAGACTAATATGAAGTGTTGAAAAGTCTGACAATGCAAAAATTAGTTCAATTTTGTTTACATGCATACTAAATCTGTGTTATATAACTCAACTTCATTCGCATGTATGCAACACATAGTTGCATAGAGCTGTTTATTTTAAATGTTTGAAAAATATTACGAATGACAACCTTAATGTTCATGATTCACACAGATAAACGTTTCATTAGATGCAAAAAAAATTTGATAGCCAAAAATATCAAATTAATACATTTGTTTACCCCAGTCTACTTTGCACTCAACTCCAATGTTAAGCAAGTTCATATGTGTATCTCTACAATGATGATGACTATTGTAACAAAGTTGTATGGTTTAAACTTGCAAACACGATAAAAGTTGATTCCAAGTTATATCATGGAATATTTTCAAATAAATAATTTAATTGCACGTGGTAGAAACAAAATTAAAAATGAAAAAAAAATCCAGAAAAAACCTTTTTGTCACTGAAAGAGACGTTACTGATTTGGTTCCATGTGTAATTGAAGCAGGGCTGATAGACATCAGTTGTGTTGTACACGTTGATGCCACGGTTTGTTATGCCAAGGACACATTTGTTTGTCTTGTTCCTCTTCAAAGAAAGTTAAGTCAGTTGCTAGTTGATACATTACTATCATCATTAACACAGATATCATCATTGTCATCATACTAGGAACATAATCATTGCTATCATCTTGAAACCATCATCACTGTCGTTATCTTTACATCATTATCTTATTATCAACATCATCATTTTCATCAGTGCAAACATGTCAATTAACTTAATGATACATACGCTTCTAATCAAAATCACGTGATGATAATATAAAGTGATGACAATATAAAGAGCCTAGATATGAAATGTCAAAATAACAAGCAATAACATAATAAAAAATAAATAAAAATAACTGACACAACAACATAAGAAGCAAGATTTACTTACTTTAATATTGAAATATGTGACCCCAAAGCATTTGAACTGCTGAGCTAACCCCAAGTACTCAAGCTCTGCATCCACTCTGAAAATTATTTTGTGGTGTACAATTTAATTGTTTTCGATACAATATCCTCATTCCATCATTCAACCGTCTTCAGCATCACCATGTTCACCATCATCATCATTGTCAACATTATCAATATTATCATCATTATCATCCCCCAGGTCTGCAGAAACAAACTTTGAAAGCATTTTAACTTTTGAGCACTGCAGATTAAATAATTCTTCATTTTGGTTGTTTTTGGTAATTTGATATTTTTTGAACAGCTGGTCAGTAAAAGCATCCACCTCACTTCTCATGTTTATTGCACATGAAGCTTTTAAAAAAATATTAATTTCCAATTGAATTAAAAAAATTATAACAGAATAGAATAAAAAATACTATCAACAATGACAGATAAATTTTAAGTAAAACAAAACTTCAAAAATATATTTGAAAAAATCAATATAAGAAGTTGAAAAAGTTGAAAGATTGACTTACCTACCTTGGTTTGTAACTCCAGTGCCATGAGACTGATGGCGACTTCTTCACCACTCAAATTTTTAAACAAATCCTTACATGTGATGTTGTTAAGTACTGTTGAGAAGAAGATCTCAATTGTCTGGTCCTGTATCAGCTCTGCAGTTAAGTTCTCAGGGTAGTATTTCACCGTGAAGGTAAATTCTCTTGGCATTCTGCATTTGACTTTTTGTGATAAGATCTGTTTTCAAATGACATACAATATTATGAAAAACTATTTCTCACTAATGTAAAAAAAGATATTTTATGAAGATTCTTTCAAATGAAAACATTTTTAAACAAAATTTATATTTTTAAAAAAACAAAGGATATGGTTATAAAAAATTTACATGATAATTTTGAAATGCAACAAATTTCAAACCTGCTTATTATTCACAAGCCATACAAAATCATTGTTCACGTCCTCAAATTGCATGCCAAAGTAGGACATTTCCCTCAAGCCGAGAGAATCACTAACTAAACACATCAAGTCTTTGCCTTTTGCTTTTAACTAAAAAATTCATTTTGAATAAAAACCAATGTGTTGAGTTTTAAAATTTAATTAAGCTAGATGAATAATTTAAAAATTTGATTCAATATAACAAACAATTTAGCAAAATCAATTAAATCAAAATCATTACCTTCATACTAAACATCATTTCATTGTCACAGACCTTAACCAAAACATCAAAACATTTTTTGGGATCTAGCTTTTTATCACTATGTATCTTCAGTGATAACATCCTTGTCTTTCTAACCTCCAGAGGCAAACAAGTGAAAAGAAAAAAGCTCCAGTTTAATTTTTGTTTTCAAACTGAATAATTAAAAATAATTTTTTATATAATTTATAATTTATTGATATTTATATTAATAATTAAAAAAGGTTCAACACTGCTTTTATTTTATAATCATAATCATTATGATTATGTAAATTGTAAAGTAAATGTAAAGTATTTTAAATTATTTCATCTATGCAGTTAACACAGTAAGCACTTTTAATTTTAATGTTCACTCTTATATTAAACTTGTATAGTATACTAAACCAATAAAAACTTTAAAAAATTAATTAAATAAAAATTAGTTGAGCTGAGCTGGCTGGCTTAATGATCTGAAAAATTAGGAAATAAAATGTGCCGATCTTTGTTTTAACATTTTAAATTAATATTATTATTACTTACTTAGCTTTTTAGGCATTTTAATCAGTTTTTTATTTTATTTTTGAGAAACCGAAATGTAATTATTACTTATTATTGTGTGTAATCATAGACAACTAAGTGATATTTATATATAAAAACATGCTAACTTGACTTTGTTGATATTTGAAAAGTAAACTTCATCGAACTCTAATTCGTCGTTTCTTTGATGAATTGTCAGATTGAAAAAAGAAACGATCAGACGGCAGGAATGACCTCTCCAGCTGAGCAGGGCTCTTTGACCATGTTAGAATACAATTTTAATTAAAAAAAATTTTTTTTTGCACTTTTTATGGAAATATTACATCGAGTAGGCCGTGTTCCACTTGCACATGGCAATGTATCTATAATATAATTAATACTAGGCGACGTTATAACGGACGATGTACAGGCTTACATGCGTGCCTGTGCACACATGGCACGTGCTGATTCTAGCTGCTTTTACATCTCTATTAGTTTATTTTGACCTTTAGCAGTTTAGCTTTTAGTTTAACATTCACTTTCTTTTGACTAACAACATTTATTCTAATTAAATCTGTCATAAATAATAAAGTTTTATTTTTTATACTTAGGAACTTTGAGCTGACGCTACCAAACGAGAGACATGCCCAAATAGTGCACAATTCACTAAGGATTGATAAAGAACCCTCCAAAAACAAAATAGAGAGAACGCTCAATGTTGAAGGCCCAAAGCTCATTGTGTTTGTTTAATAATGTTTAATTAAAACCATTTGTTGTTTTGTTATCCTAATTTCACTTCTGTCACCATGCTTGTAATTAATTTAGAATTGTCTATTTTTATCTATAGAATAGAATAGAATAGAATGCATAATTAATAAAAGAGCTCTGCTAGCCAATTATTTGCTATGACTTTTTAAGCTGAGTACTTTGTTTACCATCAACATTTACCATCTTGTTAAGTCTCATCCTTATTCCTAAACCAAAATTGCAAATAAAAATCATATGTCAACATTTAAACTTTAAAAACGTTTTAGCAAAATTGTATTACACATATTTGCTAAGGCCTCATGGGTACTTTGACAATTTGAATTTACCGTAACAACTGTTGAATTTACTGTAACAACTCTAAAACAACACAACCCTGGCAGATCGTGGAAAGCCAAAGACAGTCGGTCATTGAGGGTCAGTGTTAATGGGTTCCTCGAACTTTTGTCATTAGTATTGGACACCATTGGAGATTTTGATCTACAACTAACCAACACGTGAAAGGTGTTGGATGGACTAATGTATGAACGAGTGGAACATGTATGTATGAATGTATGAATCATGTTTGAATGATTGGTGAACAAAAAATGTTTTTAGAAAAAAAATTTTTCCATGAATGATTTTGACATTTCTATTTCATCTCGCAATGGAGTTTTAGGAAATCAATCGATGTTTACATATTTACAATGATTACCGATATTTGTTACGTTGCTGTACATTATCGAACAACGTTAGAGTTGTTGAAAGTTTAGGTTCCAAGCTTCCAGTGTTTATCATTATTAATACGTTCTTCATATAAAAAAAATGTTTATTTTCAAGAAAATACATGACTGCAAATGAGTTTGAACAAAAAAATCTTGGATACGCATCGTGTAAAGTGCTGATACAAATTTTATATTTCTAGTTTAAGTTTCGGTACGCTTTTATAAAACCGCGGCGGTTTTGGATCGATAGAGTTAAAAAATAAAAGGTTCATATAATTATTTTTCGATTTCATAAGTCTTTTCTATCTTGCATTTCTAATTATTGTGTAGTTCTGGCAAGTGCAGAGTAAACAGTGTATGTATCGTTTCTAGGTTACTACTGGACCTCTGCCATAGAGATCGTACATTACATTAAAGGACGAATTATGCATACGACGTATACGGAGTCTTGAACTTTCTGACAGCATTTGAACCAAGTCATCGAGCAAAACCAATAAGAGGAAGCATGAAACCCAGATTAAAAGCAGAGAAACGGGAAGTCCTGAGTGGCGGCAGACTTTTGGAGCTGGCTAATTTTCAAAAGCTTGGAAAAAAGTTTACAGTCCTTAACAATTTAAGATTCTAATGAATACCACAGAACAGGCACGCATCTCATAGCATACTCCTTGCTAAAGTGACTCGAAAATGTCATCACGAGAGCTCAACGAAAACAAATAAATCAATCTTTACAGATTGTCGTCGTAATGTTAAGCATCCAACGAACCCTTACAATTGGTTCATTTTCTTTTAAAGATTGCAGAACAAACCCTGTTTTTTTGTTGATAACAAATTTATTATATACATGTGTACACGCGCTCTTGTTAAAAGAAGTTTAAAATAAGTTTTGCATAAATTAAATATATTAAAAATCAAACGTCAACGATTAATAATTATTATTAGCAAATCATGAAAGGTGTCACTTTTAAATGTATTTCAATCATCGAATTCATACGATAATATTTTTATTTCTATTTTATTCTACTCTTTTAACACGAAAAAATATTTAAGCAACAAAATACCGCAATAATAAATTAACAGTAATCTGTACGGCAGTTAAAAATTCATCTCTCTCTCTCTCTCTCCCTCTATTTTTCTCCTATCTCAGTTGTGAATTAATTTAGAAAAAAACAGCAAATGATCAGTTGAATTAATAACTGAACTACAAAGTAGATAAGGGTAGAAACACGGATTACATATACATGGTGAATTTAATAACTTACATAGACAAATTAATTAGTTTAATGGCATTAAATAGTTAATGAATTAATTTATCAGAAAGTTATTATAAACTAAATAAATCAACTGAACTCCACGTCAAACAGCAAGAAACTGAAACAGAACGATCAGCTTATTCAAACGCAAAATAAAGGTCAATCAATTCTTTCGTTCAATCAATCAATCCTTTATTCAATTATTCTATTATTCATTCATTCACCTAATCACTCAATCATTCGTTTGTTCATTCATTCCGAATCATTCATTATTACGGTTAGACAATGAAGAAAGGGTTAACAATTATAATAGGTAATTGTTAATATTGTAACATTGTTGTAATATTGTTATTACAATTAATAATGTTATTACACATCTAAAATAATAAATGACATTAACGAACGAACGAACAACCAATCAGATTGCAAAGTTTCATTGTACTTACACAAGCTTAGTACAAACTACAAACACAAATGATGATTATTAATAAATTTCAATTCAATAATTCAATTCAACAATATTAATGATGATGTTAAATTCAAAATTTAATTCTACCATATTGATCTAGTGATATGTACACACGTATATGTATATTTATTAATTAATGTATAAAAATGTACGTATCTATGTACATTAAACCGTACACGAATAAACAATAATAATAATTAATAATAATAATAAACTTATATATATTATCATTACACCTTTTACGAGCCTAACCAACCAACCGTCCATACCAAATAAATAAACGAATAATAATGAATAAAAAAAAATCATGAAAAATTAAACTAATATATAAATCATATATTAATAACTGCTATGCGTTATACCTACATTGTAGAATCATACATATATTCATTGATAAGAAATTTAAAGAAACGCCAATATATGTATATGCTACATATATAAAATGGTCATATTATAAATACATGTTTATATATATATATATATATATGTGTGTGTGTGTGTGTGTGTGTGTGTGTGTGTGTGCGTGTGCGTGTGTTGGTAATAGACCATAATTTTTACAATATTCTATAAATTCTACCGAATGTTTGGCGTTAATATGTTTGTAGTTCGTTTTTTCGATTTTTCTCACTAAAGTTTTTTGGTGAACGTTTAGTTTATTAAAATTAAAAAATAAACTTATTTTTCGAATTCATGCTGCAAATAAGGCCATATTTCGATTCCGAATGAATCATCATCAGTGCTCCTTGTTGTATATATAGGGAAATATTGACTTTGTCAAGATGAACTTTGACGTTGTAAAAATTAACTTTGGTGTTGTAAAATTGAACTTTGATGCGAATTAGGTGTCAGGTTTCTTAATTGGCTGGTCATCTTCTTTGGTCCCTTTTCTTCATCGATAGCATCATATTCTTCTTTGTCACTAGCCAATTAAAATAAGTTTATTTTGAATTTTAATAAACTAAACGTTCACCAAAAAACTTTAGTGAGAAAAATCGAAAAAACGAACTACAAACATATTAACGCCAAACATTCGGTAGAATTTATAGAATATTGTAAAAATATATAAATATATATATATATATATATATATATATATATATATATATATATATATATATATATATGTATGTATATAATCATATATACCAAAACTATTTCATTATGATAAAAAGGAGTTACTAGTAATAACACTAGTTATTACTAGTAACCCTAGTGAGATAAACTCCCCGATGAACTACCATTCATAGACATTAGATATACGATGACTAGTTAGATAGGTCGTTAACTACAAATTGTATAAGATTCATTATATCAAATAATTCATCTATTTCGATACTAACGATAGTAAACAAAAAATAACTAATAACATTAATAATAATAACATATAAAAATAATGATTATTGATGAAGGATTGAATGATACTACACACACATATATATATTATATCTATGATACCCAATTCATTTGTAAGTAACCAAAAAAGAAAAAACAACCATTCATTATGCATGTGCTTGTCGTTATAACTTCAACAACAGAAATGATAAACAAATAGTGAATATGAATATAACTTTAATTATACTTTTAAAATATACTTCTCCAATCATATTGATCTGCTTGCTTTGCTTGCTAATTAATACGTGCGTCGGTTGGATCAGATGTTAAAAAGACATTCCCAATTCTAAATTAATATCCGGTTGACATAGATAGTAATAAAGATGGTTAGACTGATAGATCTCTCATTAAAAAGATGTTAAAATTGTTAGCGTATATATATAAATATATATATATATATATATATATATATATATATATGTCCCATATTTAAAAGTAGCAATGGTTAATAAGTCCTATATCAAACAGTAATTAAGAGTTTACTACTAAAAAATAAGTATTTTCGTTGAGTTATTAGCAATGATAATAATTAAAAAACTAGAATAATGAATTTAAAAAAATAAATCCTAAAGAAACAAGAGCCATAAAAATATTTATTATATCTAACATATAAATATAAACCACATGAATGGTTTCATGAATCGAATACCCAAGCTCGCATTAACAAAAACCAATAAACCACTTGTTAAAACAACTGAACACAATTACGTTTGCCCAAGCATTTGCATAATTAATTAATTAATCAATCAATCAATCTATCAACCAATTAATTAACTAATCTCCTTATAAGACACTACAATAATCTCCCATTTATCTGAAGCTCTTTACATATGTATTAATTAGAAACTATCATATGAGATAACTTTATTATTACATTATATATAAAAGCGTAGATGTGCTATATAAATATTTATTTATATATTTATGTACATAATATAAATACATATATATATATATATATATATATATATATATATATATATATATAATTATGTTCATATATTTAAAACAATATATGGAATGTCCTTTATTGAACTATTACATTAATTGTGTAGCAACATATAAATATATATAACACTAACCTTAAATCACAGCGTGTTCAGCGTTAGTTAGCTTCTTGTTTATTTTTTCGATTTTTCTTACGGCAAATAAATAACAAATTAAATGGTCGTTTAGTATTGAAACGAAGAATTAACATTGTAGAGACACAGAGTATAAATATTTGAGCACAACGTATCAATTTGAAAACCGAAGATGGTATAGGAATACCGAAATAAGCTTTTTTTGTTCTATCATGCTTAAAATAAATAAAACTTTTGGTTTTGAACTCAAGAAACTTGACAATGTTTTACGACCTACCGTTAGAAAAATCGAAAAATTAAACAAGAAGCTAACTAACGCAGAACATGCTGTGATTTTCATCAATAATTGCATTTCTGACAGTTTTTATATTCATTCATACATACATAAACATATATATATATATTTATAGGTATATATATATATATATATATATATATATGTGTGTGTGTGTGTGTGTGTGTGTGTGTAAGTATATATCGATATAATAACATATAAACACTATATATAAACGTATATAATTAGCATTATAAGAACTAATACATGAGGTTTTGTTACAAAATTAATTAGGAAAAGAAATATTTTTTTTATTTAAGATATTATATTGTTATAATAATACAGATAATAATAATAATAAAAAAATAATAATTACTATCAACCTTTCATCTTACTGATAACGAGCTTGGTGTATTTAATAACATTGTGCTAATAATATCAGCATGAAAAAATGTTTTGAAACAACAAAAAACTAAAATTAAAATAATAATAAAAGCAATCATTCAATTTACACCACACACACAAACACGCATACACACGCAAATACACACACATATAGACAAATACATATGAATACATTTATACATACACACACATACATATAATGTGAAATTTACCAATATTTGTTTTGACTTTTGAGGCTCTAGCACTAGTAAATAAACAAAAATAATATTTTTTTTTAAATGAAAAGAACAACATTAAAGAAGCAACAATAAAAATAATAAAACAATTTGTATAATAAACGGTAAGTATATTACAGCAACATTTACACTTTATGGAGTGTCCAACCGATAGGCATAATAAAAACAGTACATCCTACCAACAAACACAAACAAACACGTAGGCAACACACACAAACACACACACAAACGAACACACACACACACACACACACACACACACACAAACATCACACATATATCGTCAATACATAAAAAACACAAAAATATATATATCTAAAACTAGATGAAAAACATTAAATGGTGAACATGGAAACAACCAAACCGACCTTAATAAGAATAATATTTATAATAATAAATAAATAAATAAAAAATAAAAAAATAGTTATTAATATTATAACTATAATAATGATAATTTTTATTGTTTATTGATTTATTATAAAACTTATTATTAATAGAATAATAATGAAACCAATATAGTATAAGATATGAGTAAATTTATTTAAACTTGCTACGAAAAAAAAGCCGTAAATTTGAAACTAACCATACCATATCCAATATAAATACAATAGCTGTTGTGTTACAATCTATGCGGGACAACAATTAAAGTAAATTAAAATAATCAATTAGTAACTAATTAGTTGAACATTCCGAAATGTTATTATCATTATTATTATTATTATTAATGAAAAACGAAAAAACAAACCAACAAAACAGACAACAATAAGACAACGGTACATTTGATATGCTAGTCAGTATAAAAGGAAGAGTGATTGATGTATATATATATATATATATATATAATATAATAATAAATTAATATAATATAATAATAAATAATATAATAAAAAAATAATATATATATATATTTATTTATTTATATATATATATAATACTTAATCATTCTAAATATAATTGTTATACTAGGAAACCGTTAGCAATATGTTATCGCTATTGTCATTCATACATTCGTTTATTGGTTTGATTGACAAGTGATTCATGAAATGAAGGTTATGATTAATTGATTAATTAATTAATTAATTAAATAAGATGGGAGTTAATTAATTTGTCTGCTGACAAATTTACCGATCATAAAATTTCATGAATACAATTTTGATTCGTATCAAATAAACAAACAAACATATATATACATATATAAGTATATATATACATATATATGTATATATATATATATATATATATAAATTAATTTAAGAAATTCATCAAATTGTTGTACATTAATGAATGAACCAACAAACGACCATGTATACAAAGAAATAATTATATAATTTTTTTATCGGTAGCACAACACTTAGAAAAAAAATAAATAATTTAAAAAAGAAAAACAAACATTTTACAATGCCAAGTAAGAAAACAAATCTACCAGGAGCAAACAACTTGAAATGAAAAACAAAGAAATTTATGTAAATGAACGAATGAACGTAGAAAACAAAGAATTATAATACGCAAAATAATCAACCAATGAAATCAAGGGTCGAGTTAAACATTTATTACACATAGATATATACATACATTCATATATATTTAACTTTTAAAAATTTTTTACAGATAACGTTAAACCCAAATGTTTCACGCCTATAATTTAGCACGAACGTGATGTAATGTGATGTAACATTAAGTAATGTAAAGCAATCCAGTGTAAAGTAACCTGTAATGTACTTAATGTGATGTAATGCGATATACATACTAATATGCCTGCCGTGTCATTACGGTGTGGTGTGGTCTGTAGCAATATATCTGTATTAGTGATGCTACTCTCTCTCTCTCTCTCTCTTTCTCTCTCTCTCTCTCTCTCTGTCTGTTCTCTCTCTCTCTGTCTGTTCTCTCTCTCTCTATCTCTCTGTCTGTTCTCTCTCTCTCTCTCTCTCTCTGTCTGTTCTCTCTCTCTGTCTCTCTCTCTCTCTCTCTGTCTCTCTCTCTCTCCCTCTCTCTTTCTCTAATTTTCTCTCACTCCTCACTCTCTCTTTCTCTAATTTTCTTTCACTCTCTCTCTTTATCTCTCACCTCGTCTTCACAAAACAATGAAATGAAATTTAACGCTTTCTTTCTACATTTACAAATCTACATAGCACAGTATTACAAACTAATACGGACAATGAAAGAAAGTAATAATAACGATAGTAATAATAATAAATACAACAATTACATTAGTAGCAATATTGTAGTAGTTGTAGTAGCAGCAGTAGTTGTGAAGGTAGTTGTGGGAATTTATATGAGTTACTAATAAGTAGTCAGGTTAATTGCCTGGATTTGAGTAAATTGACACCAAATAGATGAATGCATTAAACAGATTTAAAAGATTTTTATTTACGTGATTATTATTCATCAACATCGATATTTTATTGTTAATCGATATTTAATTCATGTTATCATGTTTGTAACTTATCAATAACTCAACTATATTACATTTTTCTCAAAAAAATCTCCTTATCATAATAGCTGATGATAAAGTGCGGCGGTGGAGTGTAGGTAGATACGAGGCAATAAAAAAACTGAAATTTAGTTAAACTTTTTCAAAAAAACTTCTGAACGAAATGGAATTAATAAATTAAGTAAATGATTCCTCGTCCTCCGAACTCAGCCAATAGTTGACATTTACCAGAAATTTGAAAAAAAAAACAGATCAAAACTAATAATTACCGAAATTTATTATTATTATTATTATTATTACGCTTACAGCTTTGACAAGTAAAAACTGACTGACAACATACATATGGATATATATATATATATATATATATATATATATGTGTGTGTGTGTGTGTGTGTGAGTGCGTGTGTATGTGTGAGTGTGTGTGTATACGTGCCTGACATTTTAAACTCATTAAAATCCATTTGAATCTTTTTTATTAAAGAAATAATTGATCGTAATACTCCTAACGATATATATATATATATATATATATATATATATATATATATATACACATATATATATATATATATTTATATATATACAAGTATAAATATACATATATATATGTATATTATATACATAAATGTATATATATATATATAACCGTTGTGAACCTGACAAAAAAATGAATGAGTTAACGAAACAACAAACCATCAAAAAAATAATAAATACAAATGAGAATGATTGGACGAACTAGCTGAGTTTAAACAATCGAATAATATTAAAAGTTATTATTATCACTAATCTTAATAATGATAATAATACTATCATTATTAAAAACTGATAATTAATCAGAGCAAAAAATTGGAGCTAAAAATCAACCATGAAATGAAAATCAATGAATCGGTTGAAATCAAAGTTTAGTGAGAATTAGAAATTCATTCGTGAAATGATTTATTAAAAATAATAAACATAAACAAAAAATAACCGAATTAATATTTTTTTACAAAATGAACAACAAAATTTAAATAAGACCCATGAAAAAACAAACAAAATTATCCTCAAACACACTTCATTCACACGCACGCACACAAAACTCACACACACGCACAAAACGCGCACACACACGCACAACGCACAGATTCTGAATGTGTTAAAAGTCAACGAATGTTTCAGTAAATGTGATGATGATGCTATGCTCGTTTTTAAAAAAAATCAACTCATCAAACTCACTCTCTCTCTCTCTCTCTCTCTCTCTCTCTCTCTCCCCCTCCATATGTACACATGTTCATTAATTCAGTTGTACAAGTATTAATAAAATGTTTTCTACTGAAATCTTTATCAAGTCACCTCCATTAAACAATCAGATATCTGATGTATAAGAGTAGTTGCTTATAAAAAAAAAACATTACGTATGTATGATATATGATACATTTGTAGATAGATAAATGGACAGGTAAGTAGTGATAGCTAATCACATGGACCAAATAAACATAGGTAAATAATAAGAACGATGGTATCGAATGAAGTAATTAGTTAATTAATTAATTAGTAATAATTAATATAGAATGAATTAATTCATTACTCTCTAATGCATCATGTAGTTAGTTGTTAAGACGAAAACTGCGAGTAAAGAAATGAGAGATTTGTATGAAGAAGCGTGAAGATTCAACCAGTTGTTAATTAATTAATAAATATATGAATAAATGAATGCCTTTCCTTCATCCATCATATGCCTGTTCGATCAATCGATCAATCGATCAATCAATCGATCAATCAATCGATCAATCAATCAATCAATCAATCAATCAATCAATCAATCAATCAATCAATCAATCAATCAATCAATCAATCAATCAATCAATCAATCGATCGATCGATCGCTGGAAGAATTAATGGTTGTTGCTGTATTTTTGAAAGTTAGGTGTGTGTGTTTATGTGTGTGTGTGTGAGTGTATGCGTGTATGAAAGGAGAAATGAACGTTCATTTTAACATTACGTAGGGTCATGTTACTAGAAAACCTAGAGATGATGTCATGAAGATAACGATAACAATAAATAAATATTATTATTATTATATAATATAGATGAAGATAATATTATTTATACATAATATCATAAAAATGACATCAGGGATAATTAATGTAAGGTGATTGGGAACTGCTGAACATTAATTGCTCTTACCTGCTAATGCATTGATACATCTGCGGCTCAGAACAAAAAAAAATTGCAAAATTCTACAAATACCATTTCTTCCGTTCCGTAACTCTATTCAATATATATCAGAACTGAATGCTTAGATATAATCGTGAATATTTATGCTTATATACACATAAATATGTGCAATTTCATCTATTCATCTATGAGTTTTAATGTGGAAATAGCAAAATTCTCTAAACCAGTCAATCTGATTAACTAGCCAACCAAATGATCGATCATACGATCAATCATTCAATCCAACAATTGATATATCGACATAAAAATAATACAAAACTCACATGTGATGACATAGACTGTTGAAATGTAGGAACTGTATAACAGAGCACACACACAAACTGTTGAGATATACCATGTTTATGGTGAAAAAACCTCTGTATGTGTGTGTGTGCGTGCGTGTGTGTATGTATATGTGTTGCCATTTGATTTATGCTATAAGTTTTAAATTGAACAATTCATTAATTGCTCACTAATTATCTGCACACTAATTGGATCGGCTAATTAAAAACATTGCAATTACCTGATGTAACACTTACTGTATGAAATATTTACAAATTTAAACAACAATTGCCGACGCTGCAATTAATTACATATAATAATTATATACTAATTATATATATATTTATTTATATGCTAATTATATGCCAATTAATTATAATTAAATGACAATAAAACGTGATATGGCGGGAAATTGATAATAAAAACACATAAGAACGGACACGGGTTGATAAGTGCAAAAAATTCATGTACTGCATATACATGTAGTAATCTGTGTGACATTAAGTTTATTTAGCACCCATTGTCCTAAGCTTTCCCTACCCACCTACCACTTCATCACACTAACTAGTATTTAAGTCTTTCATAAAAAAAATATGGAAAAACAAATGAATGGTAACATTGATCGGATTTGTGGTTTCAATGTAAGTTCTGACAATTCCAAGCTAACTTGGATTCGATATATTTTTGCCTATAGACTACTTGTATCGGCAGTAGACCAAGAGTGGGTAAACAGTGGCTGGCGGGCTATTGGTGACCCGAAAAATGTTTCACAATCTAAACATTTTAAAACATGGACTGTTTCATTACATAGCATAACACACATAAAAAATACTATTTATAAGTTGCTATTAGAATTATCATAATTTTAAATAACATACAAACATGTTTGTGTGGGTAAAAATTATGAACTCACAAAATAAAACAAATGGAACATACTGATTAATGGAGGAATTGTGCATGTGCCTCTGTGTTCATTGATAACATTTGATGTTGATTCTGTGTTGTTGTTGTATGCATGTAACCTAACGCATACTGCCAGACATACAAAGATGATATAGAAATTGGTTGTCACTTACAATGATGTAATTGTTAGCACGAATTGCATTGCATTGTAAATTTTAAAGCGCCTCTATTGAGCTATCATCAGAGGCTGATGAAATGAATAACTATTTTATGATTTATACCATTATAGTAGTTTAATAATAAATATTGTATTAGAAAAGGTGCCAAAATGCCAAGAAAAGCTGTCGGTCCTTCTTACTGTTCAAATTTTATAAATTTTTAATTAACAAATTAGTTAATTAGGCAATTAATTAATTAAATGTAGTTTGTTCGTTTGTTTGTAGTTTCATGAAGCGACGCAATATAAAATAATTAAACTGTTGAGATATGTTTATATATTAAAAAAATTATCTTGCAGCAAAGGAAAAAAATTATATTGATTGATTTTAAATGGTGAATAGCTGAAACGCGTTACACGTAAATTGAACAAATGAATTAATAAACGAATGAACCGATGAATGAACAAACTAATAAATTAATTAATCAACAAACAAACAAACCAATGAACTGATAACAATTTAATTATTGGTTGAAGATATTATTAACAACAACAGTAATAATAATAAAAACAATAATAATAAATAATAACAGTAATATTACTACTAATAATACAACATCAGTGCATATGTAGATTGCTATACATTAAGATGGGGAACTGATGTACGTACATGCACAATTAATTTATGTACAAAT